>NW_006922307.1:569167-615370 GCF_000298275.1 Orycteropus afer afer | reverse complement strand
ACAAATACAGTATTAGTTCTTTGTTGGTTACCAGAGGTAGAAGGGGAGGAGAGGGGAGGGAACACTGAAAAAAAAAATGCATTGACCCGTATCACTTTAGTTTTGTGTATTTCATTGTACAGAAATTATATTTCAATAAAATGCAGTAAAAAAAAAAAAAAGAGATATAAAAGGGAAAAATAAGTGGGATTTGACAGGACCAGGATAGTCAGAATAGGTCATAGGGAACATACAAATGATTCTGACCTCCTGTCTTCCTCTAATAGGAACTTGACTAAGATAGAATTGTTAGTGAACCTAAATAAAGTGATTTGTTTCCTTATCTGGAATTTGCTAAAGAATGATGACTCATTGTCTGTCAACAAGGCATGACTAAAAAGTTTATAGTTTTCCCTGGAAGAGAGAAAGTAAAGTTAGCCCTGAAACCTGGGATTTCATTCACTATGGGACATAAAAGATGATGCAAATTCTTTCAGTGCCTATTGTGGTGAAATTGGAAGCCATCTGAGGGCATAGTCAATGATTCATATAATGGCTGGAGCACAAACTTAGAAGAATTGTGTAGTACTACTGAGGGAATCATGTTGGGTCTTGTTGAGAAATATAACTACCTTTCTGTGGATCCATCAAACCAGGAGAATTGATGTATTCAAACTGTGGTGTGGGCAAAGAATACTGAATATTGCAAGGACTTCCAGAAAAACAAACAAATGATTCTTGGGAGAATTACAGCAAGAAGAAATATATCCTAAAAGAAAGAATTGTGGGACTATGGCTCGCTTACTTTGAACATGTCAACAGAAAGACCAGTCACTAGCATCTAGCATGAGACATAATGGTTGTTATAATGGTAAAGGTTGTGTTTCAAGTCGGCTGGGCCATGATTCTCAGTGGTTTGGTAATTATTATGCAGTCATATAGAAGGGGATTTGGGGGCAGATAATTAGGAAATGAGGACATTAAACCCCTAAATTCTGTTGAATCACTTCTGCCTACAGAACTAGCCTTATTACCCCCATCTGATGAGATTGACCCTGCAGTATCTGATGAGTCTTTGTCTGAGATATTGCCTGGGGCAGCAGCTAGGGTATTGCCTGGGGCATTGTCTGTGGCAAATATCTTACAAAGCATTGCTGAATAGGCCCAGGAACCAACCCCAGCAGCCATTTTTGCTTCTAGACCTATAACTAGAGTTAAGACCTAGTGAACTCCAAAAGGGGAAGCACAAAATGTAACCCAGAAATAGGTACACTATGCTCCAAAAGAACTGCTTGATTTTTCTAACATGGACAAACAGAAACCTGGAGAATATGTGTGGGAATGGCTATTAAGGGTGTAGGATAATAGTACAAGAAACATAATGTTGGATCAGTCTGAGTTTATTGATTTGAGCCCACAACACGCAAATTCTTCATTGTTTCAGTTTATGAGGTTAGAAAAGTATCTAATAGTTTATTTGGTTGGTTCCCTGAAGTCTGGATTAACCAAGTCATGTTGAAATACCAGACCTGCCTTTGTGTACTGCAGAAGGAGTTATCAAAGATTTAGGGAAATTGGAATGTTATTGTGGATTTATCAGGATAGACCTATGCACCCACACATAGAGTGCTCAGAGGACACATCTTTTACCACAATGGTAAGGAACAAATTTGTGAAGAGAACCTAGCATCCTTGAAGACTTCTATGATTGCTATTTTATATAAATCAGATTTGGAAGTGGAAACTGCCCTAACTGAATTAACGAATATAACTATAATGGGATTTAGTGAACCTCATCATGGTAGGGGCCATGTGACAGCAATTAATCAACAAAGAAAAGATGGGTGTGGTTACCCTAATGGACAGCAGAGTCAAAGCAATAATCAGAATAGTCTGACTCATATGGAATTATGGCACTGGCTACTTAGACGGGGTGTACCTAGGAAGGAATTAGACAGGAAATCTACTAAATATTTACTTGATCTGCACACGAGGAAGTATTCTATGCCAGTCTAACTTGAATCACCAGAATACAAAGTCACAACCCCTCAACCAATTCCCATACTTGAATGAAGGGGACACCAAGTCTTTATAAGGAGGATACCACTACACCGCCAAAACTTTATACATTTAAACTTCTTTCTTCCCCAATGTACAGCCTTTTAGGAAAGTAATTGTTCATTGGGGAAAATGGTATAATCAGACTTTTCAGTGATTACTAGATGCTGGCTGTGAATTGACTGTAATTCTAGGAGACCAAAACATCACTGTGGCCCACCAGTCCAAGTATGGACATATGGAAGTTAAATTATTGATGGAATCTTAGCTCAGGTCCATCTCACACAGGGTCGAGTGGGTCCAGTTCTAGAATGTACAATTTGAATAGACCTACTCATAAAGTGGCAAATCTCCCATATTCAATTCTTAACATGTTGAGTAAAGGGTATTATGAAAAAGAAAGCCAATAGAAGTGATAACAATTGCAGCTACCTAAGAAAATAGTAAACCAAAAGCAATATCACATACCTGGAGGGATTACAGAGATGAATGCCATCAAAGATTTGAATCATGCAGTCCACCACATTCCCATTTAACTCTCCTATTTGGCCTATGCAAAAAGGAAATAGATCCTGGAAAATGAAGGTGGATTATCATAAACTAAAGATGTTGACTCCAATTCGAACTGCTATTCCAGATGTGGTTCCTTTGAACAAATTAATACAACTCATGGCCTGGTATGCAGATATTGATGTGACCAATGTTTTTTTGTCAATTCCAATTTTGAGAGATCACCAGAAGCAGTTTGCTTTCAGTGACAAAGCCAACAATACAATACACTGCTTTTCCTCAGAGGTGTATCAACTTTACAGCATTGTGTTATTGTTTAGTCCACAGAAAACTTGATCACTTTTCCCTTCCATAAGAAATTACACTGGTCCATTACATTGATGCCATTGTGCTGATTTCATGCCGTAAGGAAGAAGTATCAATGATTAGACTTATTGGTAAGACATTTGTGTGTTAGAACTTGGAGAATTAAACTGACAAACATTCAGACACCTTCCACCTCAGTGAAATTTTAAGAGTTCAATGGTTTGTAAAGTATGTTGAAATGAAGGATACATAACTGAAAAGAGGTACAATGCTTGGTGGGCCTCTTTGGATTTGGGAAACAACATATCCTGAATTTGGATGTGCCACTCTGTCCTATTTATTAAGTGACAAAAACATTGCTGATTTTGAATGGGACCCAGAAAAAGAGAAGACTCTGCAACAAATTCAGGCTCCCTTGCGAGAAGTTCTGCCACTTGGGCTATATGATCTGGCTGATCTAATGATGCTTGTAGTGTCAGTGGCAGATAGAGATGTGGCTTGGAGTCTTTAGCAGACTCCTGTTGGTGAATCATAGCACAAACCCTTAGGATTTTGGAGCAAAGCCCTGTCATCTTCTGCAGATAACTACTCTCCTTTTGAGAAACAGCTTTTGGCTTGTTACTGAGTCTTAGTAGAGATTTAATGCCTAACTATAGGTCACTGAGTTACCATGTGGTCTTAGCTGTCCATTGTGAACTGGGTGTTGTCTTACCCACAGAGTCATAAATTTGGGCATGAACAGCAATACTCCATCATTAAATGGAAGTGGTATATACAAGATCAGCCTCAAGCAAGACCTGAAGGCACACAAAAGTTGCATGAGGAAGTGGTCCAAATGCTCATGCTCTCTACTCCTGTCACATTGCCTTCTGTGGTGTAGTGAATTACTTGGTATCACTGTGATCTTTGTGACTCCCAGATTACTGGGTGGAACTATGCAAATGTAGCACGCTTTTGGCTCACTAAGGGATTGGATAGCTTGCTAATAGTGTAAAAAACTACATGGCACCCTTGTGGGGTTGGGGGCAGGGGCATGCAAGTAAGGTGTGTGGAACCCTACTGTGGGGATTGGTTCATTTTGCCTAGTGCCCTTTCATTAGGCTTAAAATGAGGCAGAAGGTGAGCTCTCACTGCCATCAATAGAGAAGATCCAGAGGTGGAGTGCAGCACATCCTTGGAACCAAGGTCCCGCAGTGGACCTCCTTGGTAGAAAGATGGCAGACACCACTTGCAAAGACCACCAGCAGAGATATGGCAGCAGTAGAACCAAGAGGCACAGACAGAGCAGCAGATTTGCTGGACCATGGAATGAAAAATCTACATACCTTTGAGTAGGAACATTGCTGGCAGAGTGAGGTGTGCCTAGGTGCACCTATTGGCACAGCTGAAAGAGCTTTGTAACACTTGTCTGAGCAGAGCAGAAGCCAGGTGGAGAAGCCAAAGGCCAGAGAGGACTTGAGGGTACAGCAGAGGGGAAACTGTTCTGATAAAAAAGTATATCCTGAGAGCATTTCTGAGCCTGTTATTTCCCTAATAAACTCTGTAACCATGAGTATTGTCTGTGAGTTCTGTGTTCATTGCAATGAATTATCAAACCCAGCAGAGACATAGTGAGAACCATGAGAGGGATGGTTGGAGTTAGAATTGGTAAAAAGGCTGGAGGATGGTTGCACATTTGGCCTCATAGGAATAAACCTTAGGTTGTTGATTGTGACTCTCTTTCCCACTCATGAGGTTGGAGGAGGTCAGAGGATGCCACCCCCATGTCTTTTTTGCACAATCCTTCTCCCAATCTTCACCTATGGCATCATGGGGAATTCCTTTTGATCAATTGACTGAGGAACAAAAAACTCATATCTAGTTTATTTCTGCACAATCTGTATGCACTACATGAAAGTGAACACTGGCAGTATGACACTCCTTTTCTAAGACCTCCCTGAAAGACAGTGGTGAAGGGAAAACTTCTCAGTGGGAAGATCTTGGAGCAGTGCATCTGGTTGTTCATTTGCTTAGAAGGAAAAATGGTTAGATGTACAACTGCATACTAATCCAAGGTCTGTGGTCAATGATTTGGCTGGATGGTCAGAGACTTGAAAAGAACATGATTGGATGATTGGTGACAAAGAAGTGTGGGAAAGAGGTATGAGGATAAACATTTCTAAATGGGCCAAAAAGGTGAAGATATTGGTGAATGTTCATCAAAGGGGAACCTCAGTGGAGGACATTTTTAATTATAAAACGGATAGAGTGACACATTCAGTGGAAACCAGCCAGTCTTGTATCTCCTTGCCCAATGAATTCATGAACAAAGTGGCTGTGGTATCAGGGATGGAGGTTATGCATGGTCTCAGCAGCATAACCGTGATCTACTCACCGTGGCTGACTTGGTTGCAGCTACTGCTGAATGCCCAATTTGCCAGAAACAGAGACCCATGCTGATTTCATGATATGGAACCATCTCTCAAGGGGATCAACCACTAACTTTGTGGTAGCTTGATTACACCAGACAATGTACGTCTTAGAAAGGATAGGATTTTGTTCTTACAGGAATAGACACTCTGGGTACAGAATTGTTTTCCTTGCATCTAATGCTTCTGCTGAACCTATCATCCATGGACTTAAAGAATGCCTTATCCACCACCATCATGGTATCCCATAAAGCATCTCCTTGGATCAAGAGACACACTTCACAGCAACTGAAGTCTGGCAATGAGCCCATGCTTACATAATTTATCAGCCTTACATCCTCTCCACCATCCTGAAACAGCTAGCTTAATAGAATGCTGGAATGGCCTTCTAAAAACACAATTATGGGAGTTCTAGCAAGATGGCAGAATAGGCAGATATGCTAGACAGACCCTCTGCAAGAAAGCAATGTGAAACCATTTGAAACCAATACAGAAGATGATACTGGAACCGTGAGCTTTGAAGGTAATAATGAAGAAGTGGATTAAATACCAATCAGGGAGGGAGTGTGTCAGGGTTGTATCCTTTCGATGTGCTTATTCAATCTGTATGCTGAGCAAATAATCCGAGAAGATGTACTATATGAACAAGAACATGGCATAAGGATTGGTGGAAGGCTTATGAACAACCTGTGATACACAGATGACACAACTTTGCTTGCTGAAAGTGAGGTGACTTAGAGCACTTACTGATGAAGATTAAAAACTACAGTCTAAAGTATAGATTGCATCTCAATATAAAGAAAAGAAAAATCCTCACAACTGGACCACTAAGCAGTATCACAATAAATGGAGAAAAGATTGAATTTGTCAAAGACTTCTTATTACTTGGTTCTACAATCAACACCAATAGAAGCAGCAGTCAAGACATCAAAAGAAGTATTACATTAGATAAATCTGCTGCAGAAGATCTCTTTCAAGTGATGAAGAGCAAAGATATTTCTTTGAAGATTAAGATACACCTAACCCAAGCATTGTATTTTCAATCACCTCATATGCATGTGAGAGCTGGACAATGAATAAGGAAGATCAAAAAAGAGTTGATGCTTTTGAGTTATTAAAATATTAAAAATATTCAAAGTACCATGGACTTTCAGAAGAAATAACAAATCTGTCCTGAAGAAGTGCAGCTGGAATGCTCCTTGGAAGTGAGAATGGCCAGACTTCATCTCATCTACTTTGGGCATGTTGTTAGAAGGGAGCATTCTCTGAAGAAGTATGTCATGCTTGGTAAAGTGGAGGGTCAATGAAAGAAGGGCAGGCCCTCACAAGATGGATTGGCAGGGTGACTGCAGCAATGGGCTGCAGTAGGTACTACATGAAAGTTGACCAGGGCAGTACAACAGTCCTTTTCAAGGACATCCCTGAAAGATAGTGGTAAAGGGAAATCTTCTCAGTGGGAAGACCTTAGAGCAGTACATCTGGTTGTTCATTTGCTTGGAAGGAAAAATGTCTAGATGTGTGACTGTATAGTAATTAAAAGTTGTGTCATCTGAATATGGCAGGTTGTTAATAAGCCTTCCTCCAATCCTGATGCTACATTCTTGTTCATTTAGTCAAGCTTCTTGGATTATTTTCTCAACATACAGATTGAATAAATATGTCTAAAGTATATAACCCTAACACACTCCCTTCCTGATTGGTATAGTAGGGATCATGAGGCTGGCACAAGACCGGGCAGTGTTCTGTTATGTTGAACATAAGGTTGTTATGAGTTGGAGATGACTCAATGGTACATAACAACAACAACAGTAAAATAACTTGAATGAAAATAAACAGTAAGCAGACAAATGGAGCTGCAGACTGCTGTCAGTTGTGAGGGCATGGTCATTTTTAAATATTTGCTGGTAGCAACGTAAGAATTGGCTCTGCTCACTAAAGACTGCATGGGCAAGAACTGCATTGGTGCCTAACAACCAGAAAGGAAAACAGTGAAAAAGGAGACAAACAGACTGTGTATTCCCAGGAGCTGTCCTGAGGGCACAGCCATTTCTAATGCTCCAAGTGGTGGATGCAATCATTTGGAATATATGGTAGTGGCATTCTTACCTGGATGGGTGACACAAGAGTGGGCTCTGCTTGCTGAGGACAGCATGGGCAGCCACACTTGAGGCTAATGATGAAAGGTGGAAAATTCTCCATATTACTCTTGTACCTGACACACTCTTGGTGAACTGTGTGTGGCTGTCCCTTGCCTCCACTAACCTTCTTGATCAGCAGGAATTCCACTCTGTCTGTGCACTGGCAGAGCCTGGACATTGTGTCCCACCCCTCACAGATTTGTTTCTGATTATTTAAATATTATTCTTTTAATCTTCCTCCTTTATTCCTTTTTTTGCCCCTCTTCCCTGTTCTTGGTTCTTGTTTTTGTTTTTGTTTTATTTTCTCCTTTTTTTTTCCCCTCTTCCCTTTCTCTGGTTCCTTTTATTTATTTTTCTTTGTTTTGGTCCTTGCTATTCCTTGTTTTTTCTTTTGCAGTTTTCACATTTTTTTCTTTACTATAATGTTTCTCTTGTTGTTTTCTCTCATCCTCCTTCCTGAGATATTGTGAGTTTTTTCCCCTCTTTTTCTCATTATATTTCTTTTACTCTTTTAAAATGTATTTTGAAAATATTTCTTCTTGTTTATTGCATTTTTTTCCTTTTTTGAGAGCTCTTGTTTGTTTATGTGATTTGAGGTTTTTGTTCTCTTGTTTTTACTCTTTTAGTTTTATTTTATTTTTATTTTTTTGTCTGAGTGTAAGATAACAACCATTCCAACACAACCCAAACATACCTGCATTTCCTGAAGCCCCACCCACTGAGTGAGGGCTACCACTTGCTTTTGCACCAAATGACCAACAATAAATGTCAGTCAATACCAGCTCAACTCACTCTTAACTGCTCCTTATGAACTGCTAATGAAATCTGTGCACACACTCTCATTCTCTTTCAGACATCAAACATAAATGCAGCACCATCACAGTGTCTTGGAGACAACAGAACATCAGAGTGCACTCAAAGAAGCAAGATAAAGTGTTAGAAACAAAGGACCAGGGTACAGACCCAGAAAACATCCCTGAAGAAGAAGCAGTATTGGAAGTCCCTGATAAGGAATTCAAAAGAATCATATTAGGAATGTACTATATATTCCCAATTGAATTATATATTCCCATTGAATTACATATTCAATGGATTGAGAGACAGATCAAGGAACACACTGACAAGATCAAGAAAAACACCAAGAAAATTAAGAAAAACACAGGCAAAACTCTAGAACAATTTAGGAAAACAATATAAGAAAAAGTAGACAAAATTAAAAAGAAATAGAAATGACATGAAAACAACAAATAGAAATCAGAAGATTAATACTAACATTTCAGAAATAGATAACACATTGAATGGATTGAATGGAGTAGAATCATATCAATGGAAGGCAGAATTGATTAGACTGAAGACAAATTCCTCAATATTACTTTGTTAAGGGATCGATCAGACAAAAGATCAAAACAAAACATAGAAAGCTTAAGATTCTTGTAGGATACCATTAAGAGGAAGAACTTACATGTAATAAGAATTCTAGAATAGGAAGAGACAAATAAAACCTCAGAGAAAATTGTTAAAAATTTGGTGGAAGGGAATTTCTCTAATGTGATGCAAGATGAGAATATATCCATTCAAGAAGTTCAATGAACCCCAAACAGGACAGTCCCCAAAACAAAACTACCAAGACATATCATAATCAAGTTCACCAAAACCAAAGACAAACAAAGAATCCTGAAAGCAGCATGGGAAAAATGAAAAGTTATGTATAAAGGGCAACCAATAAGACTAAGCTCTGATTAGTTGGCAGAAGCCATGCAGGCAAGAAGACAATGGGATGATGTGATAAATAAGGTTATATGTCAACTTGGCTAGGCCTGGTTCTGAGGGGCTGTGCAGCTGGTTGTAGTTATTCCCCATGGTGAGGTTGGTAATCTAATCTGTGGTGGAATCTACCGGAGCAGCTGAGCAGCTGTTTTAAGGATGTGGTCTGCTTCTAATGTTTAAGCAGCAGCTTTGAGGAAGATCTCTAGCTTTTGCCATGCTTAAATCCTGCATGTAGCTGAGTCATTGTTCAGCAGCCTGCCATGTTGTTTGCTGATCTTGAGACTGTTTCTGACTTGAATTAGTGGCCTACTCTGTTGTTTGGTAATACTGGGACTGTGCCATTTTATTTGTCAACCTTGGGCTTGTTAGCCACAGCAATCAGCCACTGCCAGAGTGAAGAGACACCTGTAGCTCAAGTCAGCTGGGAGGAAGAGGCAGAGCTGAAGCCCAGCCCCTAGAGCTTGGCATTTTGAACTCGGACTTCTAGCCTTCAAAACTGTAAGAGAATGAACTCCTGTTTGTTAAAGCAATCCTATTTGTGATATAGGTTCTGTCAGAGCAGCAAGAAAAACACAAAACAGATTATATATATGTATGTATGTCTGTGTTGTGTATATATATATATATATACAAAACCCTGAAAGAAGAAAATCTCCAACCAAGAGTTATATACCCAGGAAAACTGTCCCTCAAATAAGAGGGTAAAATTAGGAGATTTCCAGATAAGCAGAAATTAAGGAAATTTGTTAAAACTAGACCAACTTTACAAGAGATGCTAAAGGAAATCCTTTCGACAGAGAACAAAAAACAGGAAACAACTGATGATTAACACACCCATGACGACATAATCCAGAAACCAACATAGTTAGCGAAGTATCCAAAGTAAAATCAGTTTACAAGACAGTACAGGGAACAAGAGACATCATTTGGTAAATAAGAGCAACTACAAACCAAACAGAGGGAACAAATAGTGTGGTTACAAAACTTTCAAATTCTCTCAGATATATTTATAAAGCAAGCATAACCCTGATACCAAAACCAGGCAATGACACCACTAGAAAAGACCAATAGCCCTCATGAGTATAGATATAAAAATCTTCAACAAAGTCCTAGCCAATAGACTCCAATAACATATCAAAAAAGTAATACATCATGACCAAATGGGATTCGTACCAGTTAAGCGAGAATGGTTCAACATTAGAAAAACAATCAATGTAATCTATCACATAAGTAAAATAAAAGAAAATAATCATATGACCAAATCAATAGATGTAGAAAAGGCATTTGATAAAACCCAACCTCCATTCCTGATAAAAAGCTCTCAGTAAAATAGCAATAGAAGGGAAATTCCTCAATGTGAAAAAAGGCATATATGAACTATTATTATCAATGGAGACTGAAACCATTCTCCTTGCAAACAGGAACCAGACAAGGAGGCTCACTATCTCCACTTCTATTCAACATTGTATTGCAAGTCTTTGCCAGGGCAATAAGGAAAGAAAGGGACATCAAAGGAATCCAAATTGGTAAGTAAGAAGTAAAACTATGTCTATTTGCAGATGATATGATCCTTGTTTTAGCTAACTCATGCCACTCTGACAAGAATATACCACAAACGGGATGGCTTTAACAAACAGGAGTTTATTCTTACAATTTGGAGGATTTAAGTCTGAGTTCAAAGTGCCAGGCTCTAGGGGCTGGGTGGAAGTCTCTCAATCTTGGGCTTCAATTCTGCCTCCTGCTCCTGGCCCACTAGAGCTAGAGGCTTTTCTTCACTCAACTGCTGGCTGCTAAGGCTGACAAACTCAGGGTCGACAAGTAACAAGGCACAGTCCCGATATTAACAAACCACACAGCAGACCATGAATTCAAGTTCATTAAAACTCCCAAGATTAGCAGAGCATGACAGCCTGCTGAAAAATGACTCTGCTACATGCAGGGTTCAAGCATGCCATAGGCTAGAGATCATTCCCAAAGTGGCTTCTTATGTACAGGATTCAGACCACATCCCCAAAACAGCTACTCAGCTGCTTGTGGTAGATCCCACCATGGATCTGATTGCCAGTCTCATCATGGGGGATAACTACCACTAGCTGCCCAGAAACTCAACCAGGCCCAGCCAAGTTGACACACAACCTTAAGTACCACAATCCTATACACAGAAAATGCAAGAGACTCAGCAAGAGAATTACTGGAGTTTATTGAAAGATTTAGTATAGTGGCAGGATAGAAGATCAACATACAAAAATCAGTTGGGTTCTTCTACGCCAGAAAAAAGGTGTCTGAAAAGGAAATAAGGAAATTAATACCATTTTCAATAGCTACCAATAAGATAAAATACTTGGGAATAAATCTTACCAGGAACACAAAAGATCTATACAAAGAAAACTACAAAACACTACTTCAAGAAACTATATGAGATCTACATAAATGGAAGAACATATGGTGCTCATTGATAGGATGGCTAACATTGTGAAAATGTCTATATCCCCCAAAGCAATCTATACATCCAATGCAATCCCAATCCAGATCCCATCAACAATCTTTAAAGATACGGAAAAATCAATCACTAATTTTGTATTGAAAGGAAAGAGACCTTGGATAAACAAAGCACTACTGAAGAAGAACAAAGTAAGAGGTCTCACAATCCCAGATCTCAAAACCTACTATAGAACCACAGTTGTCAAAACAGCTTGGTATTAGTACAACGACAGACATCTAGAACAATGGAGCAAAATTGAGAACCCAGAAATAGAACCTTCTATCTATGGTCAGCTGATCTTTGACAAGGGACTGAAATCCATTCAAAGGGGAGGAGATAGTCTCTTTCACAAATGATGCTGGCAAAACTGGATATCCATTTGCTGAAAAATGAAAACAAGATCCACACATCATGCCATACACAAAAACTAACTCAAGATGGATCAAAGGCTTAAATGTGAAAACTAAAAGTATAAAGTTCATCAAAGAGATAATAATGGTAAACTTAGGAGCCCTAATTTGTGGCATAAATAGACTATGAAACATAACCTAAGGTGCACATACAGTAGAAAAGAAACTGGATGATTTAGAGCTTCTAAAAATTAAATCCTTATGTGCATCAAAAGACTTCTTCAAAAGAATAAAAAAAGAACCTACAGAATGGGAACAATTATTTGGCAATGACGTATCTCTAAATGACTTATCACTAAAATTTATAGAAAACTCTAACACCTGAACAACAAATAGATAAAGAATGCAATTAAAAAATGAGCAGATAATGTGAACAGACATTTTAAAGGAGGAGATATTCAGGCAGCCAGCAAGCACGTAAAGAAATGTTCACATTCATTGGCCATTAGAGAGATGCAGATCAAAACAAACTATGAGATACCATCTCACCCCAGCATTAATATCAGAGTTCAACAAGACAGAAAATAGCAAGTGCTAGAGAGGTTATGTAGAGATTGTGACTCCCATACACTTCTGGTGGCACTGTAAAGTGAGACAAACACTGTAGAAATCGGTGTGATGATTCCTTAAAAATTTGAAATAGAAATATCTTTTGACCCAGCAATCCCATTACTAGGTATATATCCCAAAGAAGTGAGTGGCAGGACATGAATAGATACATGCATACCCATGTTCATTGTAGCGCTATTCACAGTAGCAAAGAGATGGAAGCAACCTAATTGCCCATCAACTGAGGAATGGATAAACAATCTCTGGTACATACACACAATGGAATACTATGCAACCCTAAAAGAATAATGTAGAATCTACATAATACCACATAACATGGATGAACTTGGAGGACATTATGCTGAGTGAAATAAGTCAATCACAGAAGGACAAATGTTGTATTAGTCCACTATTGTAAAAAGTCAAGGAAAATTTATATGTAGAAGTAAAACTAGTTGGTTACTAGGAATGGGAGGATTGGAGAATTTCCATATATCTTGAAAAAAAAAAAATATATATACACACACACACACACACACACACTCCAAAAATTTTTAGTATTTACCAGGGTTAGGAGGTAGGGGGAAAAGGGTAACAATAATGGCACATAACATGAAAAATGTCTTCAATGTCCCTGAGATGTAAATGTGGAAGTTGTTATGTTGGTGAATATCTTGTTGTGCATGTTTTCACCATTTAAAAAAAAAAAAAAAAAAGACACGGTTATGGCAATAGCTAGGTGGTGATACCTTGCAGGCTTTGAGCAATGTTTTCCAAGAGGCTCCAAACCAGCATCGAATATATAGTGCTGTTTCTTCAATGGCTAGGATTCATTGGTCCATGAACCACAGTGTGAAAATGACAGTGACACAGCTCACTATTACCCCTAGTGATCCACTTCCAAATTTTTTGTTCCCTGTCTCTTTGACCCCATGCTTTGCTGGTATGAAGGTCTTAGTTCCAAAGGGAGGAATACTCCCACAGGAAGACAAAATACTGATTCCATTGAACTGGAAATTGAGAATGCTACACATTATGGGCTCCTTGTGCTTCTGGATCAAGAAGGAAAGAGAGTTACGTATTGGCTGTTGTAATTGATCTTTATTATCAAGCAGAAGTTAAGTTGAAATTACAGAGTAGAGGTAAAGAAGAATATGTCAGGAATACAGGGGATTCTTTAGGAATTCTCTTACTACTATCATGCCCTATGATTAAAGTCACTGGAAAATTGTTGTTGTTGTTAAGTGACATCGAGTCGGACCCGACTCATAGCAACTCCTCCTTGGGTTTCCAAGGTGGTATCACTATGGAAGTAGATTGCCCAACCTTCCTTCCAAGGAGTGACTGGTGGGTTTGAACCGTCGGTCTTCTGGTTAGCAATCAAGTACCTTAGGCACTACGCTACCAGAGCTCCTACTGGAAAACTATAGAAACCCAATTCTGACATGACTATAATGGCCCAGATCCTTCAGGAATAAAGGTTTGGCTCACCTCACCAGGCAAAAAACCAGTACCAGATGAGGTGCTTACTGTAAAGAAAATACAGTGTTGATGGTGGAAGAGGATAGTTCTAAATACCAGCTATAAGCATGTGACCAGCTCAGAAACAAGGACTGTGAAAGTTATGAGTATTTCTTCCTTTTATGTGCGCATCAAATATTTTTGTTTTCTTCACTCAAAATCTAAGATGCAAATGGAGCTAAAGTGTTTTTGGTGATATGTGTGTTAGGTTAGGCATAAGTACGACTTTTAATTGGCTTTATTTAGAGATTATGTGTCATTTAAGGATATGTGCAAAGGTGTCCAGTTGACAAAGAATGGACTGTGATGGTTAATGTTGTGTATCAATTTGGCTAGGCCATGACTCTCAGTGGTTCCATAGTTATGATGTTACGATGTAACCATCCCCCATAATGAGATCTGATATAGTGTAACCACTTCCATGGTGAGAGATGCTATGATCAACCAATCAGTTGAAAGGGAATACATTCATGACTGTGGCCTGCTTCTAATATATATGAACAATCTGGCAAAGTTCTCTGGCCTTTTGCTTAATCTGGATCTTTCACGTGGCCCATTATCTTCTGACTTCCAGACTTGAGTCAGTGGCTTGCCATGTTGCCTGCTGATCTTGGCATTTGTTTGCCTCTGCAGCCAGTAAGTCAGTAGCCAGCCATCTGACCTGCTGCTCTTGGGTTCATCAGCCCCTGTCACTACATTAGTCAGAAGAAGTCTCCAGCCTGATGTTTGACCCATAGACTTGGGACTAGTTAACTTCTACAACTGTGTGAGAAATTCCCTTAAGATAACTTCCCTCCCCCTCTCCAAACTCACTGTCATCAGTCAGTTCGGACTCATAATGACCCCCATTGGCTTTCCAAGGCTGTAAATCTTTTTTAAAGTAGACTGTCTCATCTTTCTTCTACAGAGCAGCTGGTGGGTCAAACCAACTTTTTGGTTCATCACTGTGGTAGGTAAGGTTATGTGTCAACTTGGCTGGCCCTGGTTTTGAGTGATTGGGCAGGTGGTATCAAAATTTTTCCTTGGTGATATTGGTAATCAATTCCATGGTGCAAGCTACTGGAGCAGTTCACTGAGTAGCTCCCTTGGGATGTGGTCTTCTAGCAGTATAAAAACAGCAGCATTGAGAAAGATCTCCAGCCTTTGGCACACTTGAATCCTGCATGTAGCCACGTTGTCATTCAGCAGCCTGCCATGTTGTCAGCCAATCTTGGGACTGTTAGTTGACTTGAATCAGTGGCCTGCTGTGTGGTTTGCTAATATTGGGACTGTGCTTTTTTACTTGTCAATCTGGGTTTGTCAGCCTCAGCAACCAACAGCTTCCTGAGCTAAGAAAAGCCTCCAGCTTCTGTGGGCTGGGAGCAAAAGGCAAAGCTGAAACCCAAGGTTGAGGAGTTTTCACCCAGCCCTTAGAGCCTGGCACTCTGAATTCAGACTTCTAGCCTCCAAAACTGTAAGAGAATAAACTCTTATTTGTTAAAGCCATCCATTTGCCGTATTTCTGATAGAGCAGCACACAAAGTAACCAGAACAATGACCAAATGCCTTAACCACTAAACCACCAGAGCTCCTTTATATTTACACACACACACAAACACACACACACAGCTTCACTGGTTTTGCTACTCTGTAGAACCTAGTCTAAGACAGTTGGTAGAGAGGGAAAACCAAAGTGAGATGGATTGATAAAATAGCTGAAACAACAGACTCAAAGCAATCAACCATCATAAAGGTGGCACAGGACCAGGCAATGATTAGTTCTGTTTTACATAAAGTTGCCATAAGTGGAGCTAATTTGATAGTAACTAACAATAATAACATTTAATGGAATAGTGGTGGGACTTGTGGAGAAATGGGACCACACTTCTGAGATTGCAACATGCCATAACCAGGGAGAAAGCAAAACTCTGTTTCAGAAGTCTGATCGATTTGTTCTCAAAATAGCACCAAATTTCCCTGAACTCCTGGTGAAGAGATACAGTGTATAGGCCTTTAGATTTGTTTATGTGGCAAAACCAGGCTTTGAAACTGAAAAGACTAAAAGCATGATCCTCTCCTACTTTCTATGAGATATGCAAATCTTCACTTAAATAAATACCTCAACACAGGTGCTTGTGGGAGCTCTGGTAGCATAGTGCCTAAGGCACTTGACCGCTAACCAGAAGGCTGGTGGTTCAAACCCACCAGCCACTCCTTGGAAGGAAGGTTGGGCAATCTACTTCTGTAGTGATACTGCCTCGAAAACCCAAGGAGGGGTCACTATGACTCAGGTCTGACTCCACGGCAGATAACAACAACAACAACAGGTGCTTAATTCAGAAGGGAGAAATTGGATGATATAGAAACATCAAAAAAAAAAAAAATTATTAGTGAATATCATGAGAAGGCTGCTGGGGATCTTTGTCAGATTACCTCAGATTGCTAGATGAGAAAAAAGGAAACCTAGGAGAGAAAGTTTTGATTGAACAATAGCCAAAATAGTAATATATACCTTGGTTGCTGACAGCTGACGAAGAAATGTATTAAAACTTTTCAAAATGGTAAATAAGAACTTTTGAGAGATTTATCAACATTTCTATAGTCAGATGTCTCACATACACTTACAAAATGGTAAATTTTTCCCACTTTCTCTTGAGGGTTAATCTCTCCAGTAATATTCCTAAACCCAGTTATCACTTCCCTCTCTTGTATCCTCAAATCTTCTTTTTATAGTTATTTTTTTCTCATAACTTTAAATGCTCAAGTCTTAACTACTAACCTCAAAATATTACCTGAAATAATATCTTCTCTTGGTTCTTTGAACTCTTCCAGATCGTGAAACCCAAAGAGGGGTTGCTATGAGTCGGGTCTGACTCCACGGCACATAACAACAACAACAACAGATCGTGAAACCTTTCCCCCTTTACCCATCAATTCTACATTGATATTCTTCACCATTTTTCTCTGAGTATGTTTTAGTTATCCCTGTGAACTGTTTCACACAATAATATGCTATTAATTACCATTAAAAAGTGAAGAATCCCTAATTTTTACACAAGTAGACTAATTTTAGTTGACTTGTGTAAGTTACTCCTTTTGATACTTTGGAAATGTCTCTTAATTTATTTGTATTTCAGTACTCATATTGCTATAAAATATAGGTGATAATAATAATAATAATAATAACTATCTTTTACAGTTTTGGAGAATAATTATAAACCACATAAAGCATGTAGAAAAGTACTGAGCAGATATTAATTTAAAATCAATAAACAATATTTAATTAATTAATAACAAGCATAATCACTCTTCTGTCAGTTGTTCATACTGTGGTGGCTTGCTTGTTGTTGTGAGGCTGGAGGCTAAGCCATTGGTATTTCAAATATCAGCAGCGTCACCCATCTGGTGAATATGTTTCATAAGAGCTTCCAGACGAAGACAGATTGAGAAGAACGTAGGGACCATCCACTTCTCAAAGAATTGGCCAGTAAAAACCTTATGAATATCAGTGAAACACTGTGTTATATATTACTGGAAAACTTCATGAATAGTCAGGAAACATTGTTGCATAAGGTGCCAAAAGATGAACCCCTCTAGTTGAAAGACATTCAAAATACAACTGGGTAAGAGCTGCCTGCTCAAAGCAGAGTTGACCTCAATGATGTTCATGGAATAAAGTTTTTGAGATCTCCATTTGCAGATGGGGCACAATTCAAAATGGGAAGAAACAGCTGCAAACATCCATTAATAATCAGAAAGTGGACTATATGAAGTATGAATGTAGGAAAATTAGAAGTTGTCAAAAATGAAATGGAATGCATAATGATTAATTATTAAGCTGAAATGCACTGGATTTAGCCATTTTCAATCAGAAAACCATAAGCTCTACTATGCCAGGAATGAAAAATTGAAGAGATACAGTGTGACATTCATCCCCACAAAGAATATTTCAAGATCTATCCTGTAATATGATGCTGCCAGCAGTAAGAAGATATTCACATGCCTACAAGGAAGACTAGTTAATACTGCTATTATTCAAATTTACACACAAAACACTAAAGCCAAAGATAAGGAAATGAAAGATTTTCAGTAACTTCTGCACTCTGAAATTGACCAAACATGCAGTCAAGATGTATTGATTATTACTGGCGATTACAATGTGAAAGTTGAAAAGAAACAAATATCACCAGTAGTTGCAAAATATAGCCTTGGTGATAGAAATGATACTGGCGATTACATGATAGAACTTTGTAAGACCAATGACTCATTTACTGCAAATGTATTTTTTCAACAACATAAATCATGGCTATGCACATGAACCTCACCAGAAGGAATACACAGGAATCAAATCGACCATATCTTTGGAAAGAGGAGAAGGAGAAGCTCAATAACTTCAGACAGAACAGGGACAGGAGCTGACTGTGGAACAGACCATCAATTGCTCATATGCAAGTTCCATTTGAAGCTGAAGAAAATTAAAACAAGTCCATGAGAGCGAAAATATGACCTTGACTGTATCTGACCTGAATTTAAAGACCATCTGAAAAATAGAGTTGATGTATTGAACACTGATGACCAAAAATCAGAAGAATTGTGGGAAGATATCAAGAGCATCATCACACATTAAGAAAGTCAAAGATCATTAAAAAAATGGAAAGGAAGAAAAAACCAAAATGGATGTCAACAGAGACTCTGAAAATTGCTCTTGAATGGAGAATAGCTAACAGAAGAAATTACAAGATAAAAAAGCTGGAAGATGATTTCAAAAGAAAATAAGGTAAATCATTATAATGAAACGTGCTAAGACTTGGAGTCAGAAAACAAAAAAGGGAACAACACATTCAGCATTTCTCAAGTTGAAAGAACTGAACAGAAAATCCAAGCCTTGAGTTGCAATATTAAAAGGTTTTATTGGCACAATGTAGAATGATTCAGGAAGCACCAAAGAAGATGGAAGGAATCCATAGACTCACTGCACAAAAAATAATTGGCCTATATTCCACTATTTTAGGAGGTGGCATATGATTAAGAACCAAAAGTATTGAAGGAAAAAATTGAAGTTTCACAGAAGGAAATGACAAAATACAAGGCTCCAGAAATTGACAGAGTATCTGTTGAGGTGATTCAACAAAGGGCTGCTGATCTGTAAATCCTTACTCATTTATGCCAAGTAAATTGGAAGACAGCTACCTAGTCAACTCACTGGAAGAGATCCATATTTGCACCCATTCCAAAGGAAGATGTTTCCTCAGAATGTGGAAATTGTCAAATAATATCATATATAAATAAAATTAAGCTAACAAGAATTGAAAAATGGTTGCAGCAGTATATTAACAGGAAACTTTCATAAATGCAAGCTGGATTCAGAAGAGGATGTGTAACAAGAGATATCATTTCAGATGTCAGATGAATCTTAGCTGAAAGAAAAGAATACCAGAAAAATATTTACTTGTGTTTTATTGACTATGCAAAAGCACTTAACTCTGTGGATCATAACAAATTATGGATAACATTGTGAAAACTGGGAATTCTAAAACACTTAATTTTGCTCATGGGGAAGCTACACACAGACCAGGAAGCTGTTATTCGAACAGAACAAAAGGTTGCTGCATGGTTTAAAATCAGGAAAGGTATGCATCAAGGTTGTATCCTTTCACCATAACTATTCAATCTGTATGCTGAGCAAATAATCCGAGAAGCTGGACTATATGAAGAAGAATGTGGCATCAGGATTAGAGGAAGACTCATTAACAACTTGCGGTATGCAGATGACACATCCTTGCTTGATGAAAGTGAAAATGACTTAAAGAACTTACTGATGAACTATAAAGACTATAGTCTTCCGTATGGATTTCACTTCTACATAAAGGAAACAAAAATCCTCAAAACTGGATCAATAAGCAGCATCAAAATAAATGAGGAAAAGACTGAAGTTGTCAAAGATTTTATATTACTTGGATCCACAATCAACACCCATGGAAGCAGCAGTCAAGAAATCAGATGTTAAATTGCATTGGACAAATCTGCTGTAAAAGACCTCTTTAAAATGTTGAAGAGCAAAGATGTCACTTTGAAGACTATGGTGTACCTAACCCAAGCCATCTTATTTTTAATCACCTCATATGCATGTGAAAGCTGGACAGTGAATAAGGAAGACCAAAGAAGAGTTTATGCTCTTGACTTATAGTGTTGGTGAAGAATATTAAAAGTATCACGGGCTTCCAGAAGAAAGAACAAATCATTCCTGGAGGAAGTGCAGCCATAGTACTCCATGGAATTGAGAATGGCCAGACTCTGTCCCACCTACTTTGGTCATTGCTTGAACAATATCTCTCAGAAAGATCAGCACAAGGTGGAGGTTAAAGATGTCTCAAATGTCCAAACTACCATGCCACTCTATCATTTCAGACATTAACTCCTCCTCCTCCTCCCAGTAATTTCTCCTGCCTTAAAGTTCTATATTTCTCTATAATGCCTCACAGAACTCACAGACACCCAAGGGATCATCTCACGTAGTAGTGGTGGAGGCTGGCAGGTTGGTGAGTCCCAGGTCCATGAGTGGGTCTGGAGGATCCTCCCAATTTTCAGGGTTGGATGAACCTCAGCAGATCAGATGGAGGCTGTTGTCCCAAGTCCAGGGGTGAGATGAGGATGAGCCAAAACACAAAGCTGGAGCAATAGGAGGGTGAGCCTTCCCAGGAGATTTGTAGGTATACCCTCAAGGAAGCTTAGGTATACCCTCAAGGAAGCTAAGGGTGGTGGTTTGAATTATATCCTCCAACAAGGCAGGACTCAAGATACATTCTACCTGTGTGGTCCCAGCAGGAATAACCTAAGTGGATGGCTTTAACAATCAGCAGCTCAAAGCATATCCCATCACAGAGCCAATTGTCAGTCATTATAGGGAACAACTACTACCAGCTGCCTAGCCAAGTTGATACCTGACCTAAAATACCACACCACCGCAAACAGGCATGGATAATAGGATTTACCGTACATCACAGAATGGAGGACAATGACTAGAAGGGGCACATCAAGCAATTCACCGCAGTCATATTGTCAGAAGGGACCATTCCCTGGAGAAGGATATCATGCTAGGTAAAGTAGAGGGTCAGCAAAAAAGGGAAGACCCCGAATGAGATGGATTAACACTGGCTGCGATGATGGACTCAAGTGTAGCAAGGATTGTGCCAATGTCACAGTACAGGGCAGTGATTTGCTCTGTTGTACATAAGGTCACTGAATCAAAGCTTTGTTGACACCTAATAACAACAACAACAATAACAAGCACCCAACATAGCTTAGCCCAAGTTGCTGACCTAAGCATCATTAAGAAGTAAGTTGCTTATTGTTTTAAGACATTATATTTTGGGATTGTTTGTTGTATGGAAATACATAATGTACAGAGGTGAATACTATTAAAAAAAAAAAAAAAGAAAACTAATGAGTCATGTTATCAAAAGCATTTGTTATCTTTAACCTACAGGGTAGTTTAACACTCTAACAAAGAATTGAACAGCTTTTGCAATGTAGATGGTGATATTAAAATGTATCACTCACATGTTAATAGATTAAAGATATCACACTATGTGTCTAACCTTCTTTCATTGCTTCTCATATATTTCTGATTCTCAATACTCCTTTATATATTACATTTTCTATAGTTATTTTAAGAAGCTCTGGTGGTATAGTGACTAAGCACCAGACTGCTAATCAGTAGGTTGGAGGTTCAAACCCACCAGCCACTCTGTGGAAGGAAGACTGGGCAATCTACTTCCAAAAAGATTTACCACTTTGGAAACCTAAAGGGGGTAATATTCCTTATTATTTCCCCATTTGTATTGGCCTCACTCTCTTCCATATAAACTAACAGTTCACTAGGATCCAGTTCAAAATCCATCTCCTTTGGGAACATTTATCTTCAAGGAACAGATACACCTTTTTTCTGATCTGTTATAACAAGAATATTGTGAGTTGGATCTAGCCTGAGGGTACTATTCCAGAATCTTCCTGAAAGCAAAGGAGCTGTCCCTAGTGCTATTGCCCCAGGCTCCTGTCAACCCCAAACACTTTCAGAGCAATTGAAGAGCTATTTCTAACCATATCACAGGAGAAAAAAAATAATAATGTAACTCAGAAAAATGTTTATGGCTCCTAAATTATTTTTCCCTGGCAACTTGTGGGATTCTAAAATTTTTTAACACTCTGAGAAAAAGTAGAATAGACCTTAGAATCTGTAATGGTACTTACCTGTTTGGTGAAATTTACTGGTGAAAAATATTGCGTTAACACCCCTCTGACATTGAAAACAGTTGTAAAAGCATTCTGAACCAAATACAGATAGTAATATAAAAACTTCACAATTGTATTACTAGGAAAACCAGCAACACAGAAAAATTTAGGGTTTCTAGACTTAGCAAATAATTACATAAAAACATGCTTATAGATTATTACTAAATTACAAGTAATATCATTAAAATTGGCTACCTGAATAGTATGAACATTGAACTGTAACATGGTAGTTAAGATTTTGTGTCAACTTGGCTGGGCTGTGGGTTTTGAGTGGTTGGCACCTCAATATAGTTATTCCCTGTGATGAGATCGTAATCACCTTCATGGTAGAATCTGATGTGAAGAACTAAGAAGTTGAAGGGGATTTACCTTCAGGGTTTATATACATATAGGGAAGGTGTGAGAAAGGTCTAGAACCTGCATTTGGCTGAGTCTTCATCTCCAGTTCCTAGACTTGAACCAGTAACCTGCCTTGTTGCCTACGATCTGGGATTGTGCCATTTTACCTTTTAACCTTGGGTTTGTCAGCCTCAGCAGTCATTCAAAAGAAGTGACCGATTCCAGTGGGTCTGGAAAAAGGGTCAGAGCTGAAGCCCCTAGAGCTGACACTCTTGAGTATAGACTTATAGCCTCTTAAACTGTAAAAGAAAAATTTCTGTTTGTTAAAGCTATCCACTTGTGGTATGTCTGCTATACCAGCACTAGAGAACTAAGATATGCATGAAACACAGTTTTCATGGTTAAATGTTTCAATTGATATTAGGTGGATAAGTTCTTACAAGTTTGATAATAAGTTATCCATTAACACAAACCTCTACTAAAGCCCAAGTTTTAATATTTGATTCAGTTTGACACTTTTGAGGTCATTTCCCCTCCTAATAATACTCTCATTTTTCTGACTTCATACATTTCAAATAAAATGAAATAGGAAAATTAGAAAAAAAAAAGTTTTGCTTAGTAGAAACAGATTTTATTAAGAAATATAGGCTAAATGCACTGCTACTTTTCTTATTTGCAACATTTTAAATGACAGATACATTATTAATTTTAGATGAACTTCTAATTTGAGGGATATTGTTTTGGTGCCTTTTTTTAAATAGATAAGTTAAGGTACCTTTTAAAAAAGAAATTAATCATAATCACTTGGAAAAAATCTCACTAAATGACATAAGCCAATTTATTTAACTCTACTTTATATTATTATGTAAACTCAAAAACCAAGCTCACTGCCATCAAGTCAATTCCAACTCATAGCAACCCCAATACAAATGGAGAAATAATATGGAATATTACCCTCTTTAGGTTTCCAAGGTGGTAAATATTTACAGAAGTAGGTTTCTCAGTCTTCCTTCAACAGAGTGGCTGGAGGGTTTGAACCACCAAGCTTCTGGTTATCAGTCAAATGCCTTAGGCACATGTCACCAGAGCTCCTTTATTATTACCTAGAGTTCTGAATTCTATGAATTATGAAAATTACAACTAGTTTTAATGATTATTTTTTTATGTTCTTCTTACACATTTTATAGAACTGCAGATTGAAATGGGCATTGAATGTGCCATTCATATAAATGTGTCTTGAGCCCAAAACATTGTGCATAAACTGATGACCTGCTTTACATACATATACATTCCCATGCAAAATAATGTCTGTTTGGGCAGTGTCCAACTGCATATATCCCCATGGTCCCAACCTTTGTAGAGTCTGTTATATGAAAAATATGAGATATACACAATGGTTTGTAATAAAAACAGGCACTGTTTTGGACATGCATCAAAGTATAATATTACAACAAAATCAGATTGTTACAAAAAACAAAAAGTCAACTCTGGCTCATAGCAACCCTCATTTAGTTTCCAAGGCCATAAATCTTTATGGAAGCAAACTGCCTCATCTTTCTTCTAGGGAGTGTCTGGTTGGTTTGAATCACCACCTTTGGTTAGCAGCCAAATATCTTAAACACTACACCACCAGAGTGCCTCATTATTATTGTTATCATTATTGTGTTATTATGTTAAAGGTGCCTTGGTGTATTTTATGGTTTTTGTTCATAGAAAGGTACATTATATACTAACACAAACATTTGACCAACTGACTTTAGATACTATCCAAGTCTAACTATTCTGACTTAATGGACAAATTTAATTTAAAGACAGATTTAGAAATGGAACGTCTTTGTAATCTGGGGACTGCCTATGTATTATATGGTTACATAACATCCCCTTTCACAGAATGTATAGTGAATGTTTAGCAATACATGATTACATATATATATATATATATATTAATAAAGAAACAAAGTTTTAATCACTACTTTTTGCTCAGCCATTTCTTCTAACCTTTAACTGCACAAATTTCGTACATTAGCATGTCAACTACTTCTATTGAACATATCATGTGTGTCATTTCTTTGACTTTCTTTCAGGAATGATTTCCTCATTAGCATTTGTAAATGATTAAATAATTCATTAAAGAAATATATTTTGATATTTTAACTGCTTTAATTCATATGATGTCTCAGTTCTATAATAAAATAAATTGATTTTTCTTTTTGGGATAAAGAGAGACTTTTTTCTTTAAGAGTTAAATCTTGTATTTGTAACTTTGAGAAAACACTCATTACTTCTTTTTTACCATTTTCCCAGGGTAAAGGCTGTAATTCTATATGGTAAGTCAGTTTAGAAAAGGCAGTCTTTATTGCATTTGACCCCAATAAAGTGATATTTCTCAGATAATTAAGAAGCTGAGGTTATAAAGACCTTAATTGTATTTATTATCAAGATATTTCAAACTTTTTTTTTTAATATTAACTCATTAATTGTCACAGCACTCATGGGAGATAATTATGCATCCCAAAAGACTTCTCCATTGGAATCTGTTTCTAATCATTCGTAAAACTCCTTCCTTATATTCTAAATAAATATTCTGCAATATTGTGATTATAATATATTACCAATGAGTATAGTAAATTATTTGATTGATGTATAGCCTTATATATTTTTTCCTATATATGCAATATACTACCCTAAAGTGAAAGACATTGGGGAAAAGTATGTGGTTAGTAATATATTCCCCCCAAAATCAGCCATTAAAACCCTATGGAGCACAGTTCCACCCTGATATATATGAGGTCACTACCCATAAGAACTGATTAGACAGCAACTGGTTTTACTGATATTTCTGATTAACTGGACAAGTCTGAAATATATTTCTATCAAAGCACAAGAATTCCTCATATTCAAATATATCCCCCACATATTCCACCAAAAGATATTTTATTAGATTAAAAACTTTGAAAAAGCAGCTATGCCTTTGGTAGCTGTTTGTCCATTTACAAGTTGACATAAACTATTTTAATGTAATTACTTTATTCAGTTTTAAGATAGCATGATATTTATAAAGTGAGACTGAATAATAAACTGGAAAAATATTGGATAGGAGAGAAATGGGAATGACTAAAGTATTCAAGTTTTACCTAATTCAACATTTCATCTGGAATCTTGAGGAACTTTTTTTTTTTCCCTCCCCTTTGCACTGACTCTCTACTGAGCCTGATGTCCTTCTCCAGAGACTGGATCCTCTTTATCACATAGAAAAAGTAAGTGAAACAGTTACCATCCTTGCTTCGAAGGATCGTTCTGGCTGTACTTCCTCCAAGACATATTTGTTCATTCCTCTGGCAACCCATGCTATGTTCGATATTCTTCATTAACAACACAATTCAAATTGATCAGTTTTTCTGTCATCATTTTTCATCACATAGCTTTCCAATGCATATGAGCTGATTGAAAATACCATGACTTGGGTTAGGTACACCTAAGTCATTAAGGAGACATCTTTACTTTCTAGCTCTGTAAAGAGGTTTTTTGAGTAGATTTACCCAAAGAAACATGTTGTTTAGTTTGGTTTGGTTTCTTGACTACTGCTTCCATGGGCATTAATTATTGATCCATGAAAAATGAATCCCTTAACAACTTCAATTTCTTCACCATTTATTATGATGTCCTTTATTGGTTTTCATTGGCTTTTTTTTTTTTTTTTTTTAATTTATATTGATAAGTCCTTATTCTTGCCTGTTTAGAATGGAAACTGCACTGAGAGCTGTCCACCATGGCTATTTGAAATACTGGTGTAAAAAGAAGGGGATGATGCCCAGCGAGTTCAGGGCAGCGTCACGCTAAGGGTTGAGAGGCCCAAGAAATGATATGGAGGGGTTCTCTGCCACATGGATTTATTGGGACTTACTTACAGGGAGTCCAGGGACAGCAGTCTGGATGGACAGAAAAAACAGAGGGAGAGGGAGAGGGAGAGAGAGAGAGAGAAAACAAACAAACAAACAAACAAAAAACACCATCTTAAAGCCAAAGGCAGTTTTTTTATTGAAGTACACAAAAGGGGCATTCTACCAGGCATACATAACTTTCGACTCTCTTTCCTGCATACCCACATTCCAAGAAGTAGAACTCTGGGCCCAGGTGTCCATGTACATCTCTCAGGGCTGTTTCAAGGCCTGGCTTACAGCCCGGCATACCCATAAAAACAATGACCAGAAGGAGACAGCCTGATAAGGACTTTTGTTATCTGTATGCATGCACAGTGTTTATAACTGGTGACATAGCTTTCAGCATCACAGCAGCATGAAAGCCACCACAATGTGACAAACTGACAGACAAGTGGTGGATGATGGTGGAGGATAGGTAAACTTATAAGTTACACAGGTGTACATCTAAACAGGTGAACAAAACTGTGCATTGTAAAATAATGAAAGTAGAGAACCATAGAGGCAGAACTGAAAGATGGTATAGTATGCCAAATTCAAAGAGTATCCTTTATTGCAGTCACTAATATACTCAATTTGAGAATTACAATATAGTTTCTATAAAACATTATGTATAATATTATATTAATTCAGCATTTTTAATATTACTAATTTTTAGCTTGGTTTGTATTATATCTGTCTGTGTTTGATTTTACGGTTGCATGAGACTAAAAAGAAATATGGTATTATACCTAGGTGTGTCTTGTATATTAAAATAATTTATCTGCAACAGGAATTGGAAGATTTCTTTTCTCCTTAAAAAAAAAAAAAAAAGAAAACAAAAGTTAATCATTACTACAATATTAGATACAATCTTATCTGTTAAGTCCAATCTTATATGGTCTATCTACATCCTTCTACCAACCACCCAGCCAACTCACTTCCATTGAGTCAAATCTGACTCATAGTGACCCCTCCTTGGTTTCTGAGGCAGTATCTTTACACAAGTAGATTGCTCAGTCTTCCTTCTGAGGAGTGGCTGGTAGGTTTTACTTCTCCTTTCTTAGTATTTTTTTATTGAGGCATGAATCACCTCCACAGATGATAGTAATTTGTTTAAATTTTAACCGAAAAGCTGATATAAGGTGAAAATGTGCAACTGCAGCAAGAAGTAAAGAATCCAGTAGATAATGAAAAGAACAAAAGTATTGAGAGCATGTCATTAATGCCTTTGGTTCATATACTCTTTCAGAATAAGAACTCTGACAATGATTTTAAGTAGAAAAAAAAATTAAAGTTTCTTAGTATGTATGGCTTATTACACCAGCTTTCATCAAGTTCAGCTTAAATGTAGTTGTTTCTACTGAAAAAAAAAATAATGTATTCAAATAAATTAGTATAAGGAAATGAATTTGGATAGGCTATTTCTCATAATTCATATATTTGATTTGGAAAGTACTTTTGAAAGTGTACTCCATGCTCCCTGGCTTTTCTCGCAACATAACTTTCTGTTATACATTCAACACTGCACTTTTAATAGACTCATCTCTGTACTTACCTTATTGACTTCACAATATAAATTTCACCCACTTGACCATGACTTCCGACAGTTTCTGTGACAATGTACCATTCTAGCATTCTTATGGCATCTCTGGAGGGCCATCCATGCATATTCACTCTCATCTAATTTTTATTGATTCTATTTTATAGACAGATTTTTTGTGGCGTATCATACTTATTACATATTGAACAAAGAAGGAGAGATATAGAGAGGATCTTTCAACACAAGCCATTTTTATCTGATTTCAAGGCTCACAGTTTTTTTTTTTTTTTTTTTCCCAATATTTCAAATTAAGTTTTTTCCATCTTGGATAAATTCATTATTATTGACAAATCCTTCTCTGTGGATATAGATAAAAACCTACTTATTTATAGTAGCATAATTTTATAATTTCTAATTTAGTTCCTAACGATGTTACATCAAATCACTTCTGTAATGTTCAGTCCCTTTTTCAGACATGCCTCATGGTTATGACTCAAAATTGGTGCTAGCCAGCTCTGTAGAATGTAGTTCATATCTGAACTACGAGAAATACTCATAGATTTTTCTCCATTATTGACACAAGTAAACCTATAGCTAATTTGGAGTTCTCTTTCTTCTGGTATCTCACCCATTGGTTCATACCTCTTTCATTTTTATTCAGAAACCTGAGCTGTGTGTCCTGAAAATTCCAGAGGTACTTGCCCTAATCTCCTAGAAATTTCTTTGAAAGCTGATTCATTTAATTTAAGGTGAAAGGAAAGCAAACTTTTCTTTACATTGGGAGCAAAGATTAAGTCTTATGGGATTCCCAAAATGTCTCCCAAATAAATTTTATCTGTTCTTGGCAAAAACCTTTCATAGTGGGTTAGGTAAGGGCCACAAAATTGTTTTTAGCCCATCTCTTTGCAGGTTCTTCACGGGTCATCTGGCACATTGCTTTAGTCTGTGGATATTACTGCCATTGGGAGTCTCAGCTAAAACAGCATCACACACACATATATAAACACACACTGATATGAGCTATTTTTGTTTGCTTGTTTTCCTAAGCCTTCAAATATACTATTGTCTCTGCCTGAAAGACCTACCTCTTCTAATTACTATTCATCCTATTCCTTTAAAAAATTCCTCAGGGAGGACTTTCCTGACCTCACAGAACAGAAAATAAGCCCCTGCTCTGTGCCTCAGAGTAACTTTTCTTTCCCTAACATAACACTTATAACAATTTATTGCAATATCTATTTCCTGGTGTTTTCTTTGGGGAAATGAAGAAGCAAAGAAGAGAAGAAAACCTGGGGAAACAGTGTAACAAGTCTCCAAAAATACTTAGAACACTAGACAGACATTCCCAGAAGTACTGCTTCTCTGGAGTCTACTTGAAAATGTGGTTTGCTGTGAGATTGTAAAGCCAAGTGAGTTTTTAGCTAAACCTGGTATATTAATGATAACTATGAAAAAAGGGGTGGTGGTGGTTGAGAGTTACAGAATCTCTAGTCTACTTACTAATTAATTTTATAATTCAGTTTTAAATACTCATTTCAATTTTGTGGTGACAGTTGATTTACAAGTTAAGGATACAGTGGCTCAGAATATAACACGTTGGAGAATTTATTTAAACTTTATTTTATATCCAAAGACAAAAACTATGAATGAATGATGCTCTAATCATTTTGATTGGCTCTATGTTAATGTTAGAAATACATTTCAGTTGTTTCTCTGCCTGCCATTTAATGTTTTCAGATACTTCTTATAATCAACCTTAAATATGTGCACATAAATAAAATTACAAAGAGTCATGTATTTATAGTATCTTGGTTTCAGATTCTTAAATGACCTGAAAAATCCTTAAGTTTTTAACATACTTCGTTAATATTGGAAACGTGTCATAGAATTTCCTAATTTGACTTCTTGAGAGAAATAATCAAGCACCTAACCTTATAATAAAATTCACAATAGATATATACCAGAACTTACTGTTAAGAACAGTAAGCCTAATGGATAAATTATCTAGGAATTTTGAAAGTCTTAAGAGATGATAAAATATGTGTATTGTTCATGTGTTTATTATTTTATTTATTATATATACTGATATATATTTAATTCAAACTAACCAATAAGTAAAATTAAAAATACATTTAAAGGAGGAATTTCTCAGAGTCTCAATATTCACTGGCCTCTATTAACTGTACCAATGATAATAACATCTCATATTTTTTCAATGCTTGTTATGTGCCAGATGTATCTGCGAGCGATGTCTCATTAAATATATAAAGTATGATATGATATAGCACAATTTTCATTCCTATTTTACATATAAGGTAAAACCAAGCCTACTCACTTACCAACTACCTTGTTATCAAAAGTTTTGCATTTATCATAATAGTGAAAAATCTACAATCCCACCAATTTGCACATTACTGATATATGTCTGGCTGTAACGAATAAGGAGGAATGAAGGAAGAGTTTACTCTGGCTGTGATAGTTAAGACTGTGTGTCAACTTGACTAGGCCAGGATTCTCAGTGGTTTGGAAGTTATGTAATGATGTAATTTAACAGTTATGTAATGACTCAGTTATGTCCTTCATTTTGTGATCTGAAGTGATCATTCCCCATTTTCACATGACATCAATTTTCACTTAATGACCTAGTCTTTGAAACCATGCTGACAAGTGAGGTTTGTATGTAAAGATTATATACTCTAGGTTCATTGATAAAGTATATATGGCTATAAGGTGAAGTAGAAAGGATTTTCTTTAATGCTCATATCCATAATCCTACCTGCATTAATCTATGAATTATCACAGAATATATATTAGTCTGTAAATAGTTTACCTTTTTCTATGTTTACATGAAAGAGATGGAATTAACTAGGAAGACTAGAATCTAAACTGAATAAATATTTTAATACACATAAAGAAAAATGTGTCAAGATAAAGGAGGTTTGATAATCATGAATTTTAATAAAGAAGTGTTACAGCTGATAATTATAATTTTTATCCAATCATTTTCCATTAAGAACTGCAGCTAAAGCAAATGGATTTTTTGTTTCCAGTTCCACTGGCACATGCATTCCTAAAATAGGATGTTTCCTACCACATTGACAGAACTACACATATTTTAAGGTTTTGGGATTATATTCTAATAATTTTATTAAAAATTTAATTACTAAGTATCTTCCAATAATGTTCTCTAATCTTTTTTTTTCTTATATATATATATATATATATATATATACACACACACACACACATATAAAATGTGCATATTTTCCTGTTTTTATATATATTATATATATGTATATGTATGTATATATACACACACATATATATAGTTATATATATATATATATATATATATATATATATATATAAAACAGGAAAATATGCACATTTATCTTATTCTTAATAAATGGAATGTCTCATTTCACATTCATATTTTGTCATTCTGATGCTATGTATCAACTTCTCAAGTTGTGTTTATGAGAAATGTGTTTTAATTTCTTCCATAAGCCTAAGGTCTAGAGTTGGACTGTGGTCAAAGAAAATTAAACCATCAAGTGAGGCCATTTAACACATTTTTCCCACTGATGATGACATGCTGGTGGCATCACTGTTGGCAAACTATGACTATATTCTGAGATTCTAAATTCCTTTGCCCTTAGGAATTCCATTTAAACGTGATAATTCATGACATAAAATTTTCTTAAGGAAAATATTTGACTTTATTTCAGTCAAAAATTCAAACCTCCCATGGGGTAAGACATGAATGTCAGTCTTATTAAGAATAAATCAAGATAATAGATATAAGCAAATGACTATAACAACACTGATTAACAAATTTTAAAATAATGACCATAAATTCTAACAACGGTGATGTGATTGTGGAGGAAGTTAGTATAATATTTAAGTATGACAAAATATCATGTTTCACTATGGTATTTTAACTCAGAGGAACATGTTTAGCAATTAAAAGTTATGAGTCATTAAACAACTCAGAATTAACATAATAAATTAAGTTTATATGTATCAATTTTTATATTACAAATGCTACTGAAGTGATAAACAGTACAAGATTAGTTAAATTATTATCTTCTCAAAAATTTTAAAGTTTTGAGTCTTTACTCACTTGTTTTAATCACCTACACTTCTGAAATTATTGGTATTATTCCTCAAATTCTAAAATTCTTATAACTAAAATATCTCTAATTGTGAACTTTCTTATCAGTAAAAATTTCATATTAATGTAGTGTAAGACTGGAACTATAGACATGTTACAAGGTTTGCAGTTCAAATCCACCACCAGCTACCAGGAAACAAGACCCAATAATCTGGTCCCATAAAGAAAATAACCTAGAAAACTCTATGGGGTAGTCCTACTCTGTGCTAGTGTTGTTATGATTCTAAATCAACTTGGCAGCCCACAACAACTATGTATCTCTATCTGTATTTTTATTCATACAACTATACCTATGTTGTTGTTGTGTGCTGTCAAGTTGGCCTTGACTCATAGAGACCCCTCCTTGGGTTTCCAAGGCAGTGTCACTACGGAAGTAGATTGCCCTATCTTCCTTCCAAGGCGTGGCTGGTGGGTTTGAACCACTAGCCTTCTGGTTATCAGCTAAGTGCCTTATGTACTAAGCTACCAGAGCTCCTAACTATACCTTAGCTAACTATACCTATAGTTAAATATAAAAAATAATTATATATTTTGTCCATTTTTAAGTGTATAGTTAAGTGGCATTACTTTCAAAATGTTGTGCAACCTTCACACTACCTACTTCCAAATCATTTTCTTTACCTAAACAGAAACTGTATTCATTGATCAATAAGTTCTCATTTTCACCCTTCTCCTCCAAGCCACTGCTAACCTCTAATATACATAATGTTCTCAAGATTGATTCATATACCAGAATTTCATTTTTGTTGTTTGGATGTGGCTGAATAACATTCTACTGTGTGTAAATAGCACATTTTTTCAACCCATTCTTCTGTTGATGGTCTGTGAGATTATTTTCACCTATGTGTATGAAAGTTAATACTGCTGCTGTAGACATTGGTGTACAATGTCAGTTTCAGTTCTTACTTTTAATTTGTTGGGGTATACAGCTAGGAGTGGAATTTCTGTATCATATGGTAGTTCTGTGTTTAACTTACATTCCCATCAGCAATGCACCTGGCTTCCAATTTATCCACATCCTTATCAATACTTTTCTTTTTCTTCTTCTCCTCTTTCTTCCCCCTCCTCCTCCTCTTCTTTTTATAGTAGTCATCTTCTTGTTATTGTTGCTGTTATGTGCGGTCGAGTCGGACCCGACTCATGGCGACCCTTCCTTGGGTTTCCGAGGCAGTGTCACTATGGAAGTAGATTGCCCCATCTTCCTTCCGAGGAGTGGCTGGTAGGTTTGAACCACCAGCCTTCTGGTTAGTAGTCAAGTACCTTAGCCACTATGCTACTAGAGCTCCTATATTCATCTTAGTGGGTGTGAAATAGTATCATTATATTTTGATTTGCTTTTCCCTAGGTGTTCTTGGGCAAGGAAACTTGGTGTCACAGCAGTTAAAGCATTTGGCTGCTAACCAAAAGTTTGACAGTTTGTACCCTCTAGATGCTCCTTGGGAGAAAGTATAGCAAGCTGATTTCATAAAGATTTACAGTCTCAGAAAACTTATGTGGAAATTTTATTCTGCCCCATAGGGTTGCTATGAGTTGAACTTGACTCAGTTGCAAAAAGTTTTGGATTTAGGAGTCCTTGAGTGCCACAAACATTTAAGCACTTGACTGTTAGCCAAAAAGTTTGTGTTTCACTATCCAGATGTGTTTTGAAAAGCAGACCTGGTCATCTGCTTCTGAAAGTTCACAGCCTTAAAAACTCTAAGGAGCAGCTCTGTTTTGCACAGTGCAGTTGGTATGAGTTGGAATCAACTCAAAGGCAACAAACAAACAAACAAACAAAAAAATAACTAATAGTGTTCAGCATTTCAACTGTGCTATTGGCCATTGGTACATCTTCCTTTGAGAAATGTCTATTTATGTCTTTGTTCCTCTCCTTTTTTGTTGTATAAGTGGGGACTTTATTATTTTCTGGCCTGTAAAGCAAGCCTGGAGGTGAGCAGCCCCAAGTGGCATGAAGGCTATAGCCTCTGACTAGAGACTCAAGGCACTTTCTTAGTTCCTCTCCACTATCCTTAGACCACATCTTCCATCCTCAGGATTGCCTCAAGGTTAAAGACGGATATTGGGACCCTAGGTGGCATGTCCTTGGCCCACACAAGAAGCAGGAAGAAGACATAAAGGCAGAAAAGTCCTCTTCTACCTATATGACACTTTTAAAACAATTGTTAGATTCCATCACAATGCTTACAGTGATTTGCTCAGGGAAATCAGTGAACTAGCTCTGGTCATTGAGAGAGTAAGAAAGAGATAATTAAACAATAATATAGGATTTTCTCTTAGATGCTATTTATTGCCTTGAGGGTTTTTAATGAAACTGCAGAAGACTTTGGGGGAAGATCTTACTATGAAGAGCATTATTACCTTTCTAGAATATAATTATTCCTAAAATAAATGGAATGTATCTTGTATTTTAAAACTCTCAAACACATTTATTTATATTTTTGGTTTGACCTTTATGCAATCATATAGCAGAATAACCCCTTTAGGTAAATATTCATACTCTTAATAAGTTCATAACCAATCTTTCTGGTATTTGCCTGAAATACAATGCAATTTTTAATCTGTAATAATAATGTTTAATTTTTAAATTATTTTTATTATTTTACTAATTCATACTTAATTAAATCCATTAATATACAATTTCTAGTCAGGACCGTGATTGTTGTGATAATATGCCTATATACCAATCTCCAGGAATGGACAGAAGGCTCCAGGAATTGGTGGAATAGTAACTGAGATGTTTCAACAGATGGATGAAGCTCTGGAAGCTGCAACAAAATTTGGAAGACAGCTATGTGTCCAAGTAACTAGAAGAGATCCATATTTCTGCCAATTCCAAAGGAAGATGAACCAATAGAATGTGTAAATTATCAATCGATATCATTAATACCCAAGTAAAATTTTGTGAAAATAATACAAAGACAGTTGCAACAGTACATCAAGAGGGAACTACCAGAAATGCAAGCCAATTTCAGAAGAAGACATGGGATGATGGATATCATTTCTAATGTCAGATGTATCTTAGCTGCAAACAAAGAATACCAGAAAGGTGTTTACCTACATTTTGCTGACTATATGAAGTCATTTGACTTTGTGGATCTTAACAAATTATGGATAACATTGTGAATAATGGGAATTCCAGAACACTTGACAGTGCTCATGAGGAACCTGTACATAGACCAAGAGGCAGTCATACAAACAGAACAAGGGAATACTGTGCGGTTTAAAATCAGGAAAGGTGTGTGTCAGAGTTGTATTATTTTGTTATACTTACTCAATCTGCATGCTGAACTAATAATCTGAGAAGTTGGACTGTATGAAGAAGAATGTAGCTTCAGAATTGAAGGAAGACACATTAACAACCTGTGATATGCAGATGAGACAACCTTGCTTGCTGAAAATGTAGAAGATTTGAAGCACTTATTGATGAAGATCAAACACTATAATATGGATTACACCTCACTTACTAATGAAGATCAAACATTATAGTATGGATTACACCTCAAAGTAAAGAAAACAAAATCCTCACAACTAGACCAATAAACAACATCATGATAAATGGAGAAAAGATTAATGTTGTCAAGGATATCATTTTACTTGGATCTGTAATAAATGTTCACAGAAATAGTAGATAAGAAATGAAATGACATTTTGCACTAGGCAGATACTGCAAAAGAGCTGCATAAAGTGTTAAAAAGCAAAGATATCACTTTGAAGACTAAGGTGCGCCTGACCCAAGACATGTGATTTTCAATAGCCTCATTTGCATGGGAAAACTGGACAATGAATAGAGAAGACTGCAGAAGAATTGATGCATTTTAAATGTGATGTTGGTGGTGAATATTGAAAATATCACTGATTGCCAGAAGAATGAACAAATCTGCCTTAGAAGAAGTGCAGCTGGAATGCTTCTTAGAAGCAATAATGACCAGACTTTACTTCTCATTCTTGATCACATTACCAGAAGGGATTATTCCCTCCAGAAGTTATCTATTATGTTTGATAAAGTAGAGGGTCAGTGCAAAAGGCGAAGACCATCAAGGAGATGGATCAATACAGTGGCTATAATGATGGGCTCAAGCATAGCAACAATTGTGAGGAGGACGTAGTAAGGGGCTGGATTTTGTTCTGTTTTACATTGAGCAACTGTTTGTTGGAACTGACTCGATGGCAAGTAATAACAAGAACAACAACACATCTTGGTGGATACAATTCCACATGTGATGCTAAATTTCACCGTGCATTATTTGATAGAAACATAAAACAAGTACTTTAGCAAATTTTCAGTAGGAAAAATAACTCACTTAATTGAAAGCTATTTACCTGAAACATGTATTGAGATCATACTCAAACCTGAAAGACTAAATGTATTCACAGATACAAACATGGCAAGCAATTACCACTAGTATGATTCAACTCTGGAGTGCAGTTCCTGTGGAAATAAGAAAATAAAATTAAAACACGAAATATAAGAAAAAGTGAAAATCAAAAGTTATCAAAGAAAGAAATTAATAAAAATCAACCTAATTATACAATAATCTTACTCATGAATAAAACCAGTTACATTGGAATTGGAATCTAGTGTAACTGATGGCAAGCCCATTTGTGTCAGAGTAACTGTGCTCTGCAGGTTTTCAGCGGCATAATTTTTTGGAAGCAGATTCAGGCCTTTCTTCAAATAGCATGTGATCCAATGACTTCAAACAATGCTTTGAAAGAGCATGTCACAAGTAAAATGTATTCTAGTAACATTTAATGATTAAAACCTTTTAATTTAATTGGATCATTATTCTCTATTTGCCCCTTAAGAACCTTTCCTTTCTACTCTTTTTAAATCCCTGGGAGGCCAATCCCTGTGGATACCATAACTTTAGTACCTTGTCCTATGACTCCCAACAGGACTTTGAACCAGTTCAAACTGGTCAGTTATGGTCATTGCAGCAAAATTGAAACAGAACAGAATTTGTAAAATTAGGTGTATTGGAATGATAACCAGAATGGAAAAGTGACAAGTCAAAGCCCTGGAATGGGAGATTCTGAATAGGTGTATTAAGCCCTTTCAGGAACATGATGTAGGAGATTGGAATACTGCCAGGCATGTGGAAAATGACACACATTCAATGTGATACAGTCAGCTGCCATCCTGGAGATAGGAACCATGTTGCTTCACATTCTGCCAGTCAAAAGTTTTTCATATGCTGCCCTTGTTTTCTAGGAGTGAGACTAAGTTTCTAGCAGTGTGTTGACCCAAAATTTTTTCCCTTTCAGTTATCATTCTTGTACATGGACAGTTTACAAATTTGATTCTGTTCTGATTTTGCTTTATCAGCTGTGACTGAGCCAGGTTTGAAGCCCTGACTCCCAGTTTTCTTTTGTTAATGGGAGTGCCAGAAAAATGAACTACATTTGATTATTTCCTGAACCTCTGGAGCTGCCAGTGCTGGCAGGTTACATTTTCCTTCCTATTGTCACAGCTCCTGGAGAAAGGCCAATTTTCTAGGTCTGCATTTTCCACTTTTCAAACAATTTGCCAGTGAGAACCTTATAAATATCAGTGGAACACTCTCTGATATACTACTGGAAAACTTTATGAATAGCCCTAAAACATTGTCTGATATAGAGCTGGAAGATGAGACCCACAAGTCTGAAGGCACTAAAAATTTGATTGGGGAAGAGCTGCCTCCTCAGAGTAGAGCTGACCTAAATGATGTAGACTTTTGGGACTTCCATTTGCTGATGTGGTATGACTCAAAATGGGAAGAAACAGCTTCAAACATCCATTAATAATGAGAATACGTAATGTACAAAGTATGAATCTAGGAGAACTGGAAGTTGTCAAAAATGAAATGGAACACATAGAGATTGATATCCTAGGCATTAGTGAGCTAAAATGGACTGGTTTTGGCCATTTCAAATCAGACAACAATATGATCTACTATGCCAGGAATGACATTGAAGAGGAATGGCATGGTATTCATCATCACAAAGAATATTTCAAGACCTATCCTGAAGTACAGTGCTGTCAGTGATAGGATAATATCCATATGCCTACAAGGAAGACCAGTTAATACTATTATTCAAAGAAACACACCAACCACCAGAGACAAAGACGAGGAAATTAAGTTTTATTTCAACTTCTGCAGTCTGAAATTGCCCAAACATGCAATCAAAATGTGTTGATTATCACTGGTGATTAGAAGGTAAAAGTTGGAAACAAAGGAGAATTACTGATGGTTGGAAAATATGACCTTGGTGATAGAAATAACAATGGAGATGGCATTATAGAATTTTGCAAGACCAATGACTTATTCATGGCAATACCTTTTTTCAACAACACAAACAACAGCTACACAAATGGATTTTGCTAGACATAGTACACAGGAATCAGATCAACTATACCTGTGGAAAGAGGCAATGGAGAAGCTCAATATATTCAGCCAAAACTGGAATAGAGCATCATATGGTCATATGGTCATATGCAAGTTCAAATTGAAGCTGAAGACAACTAAAACAAGTCCATGTGAGCCAAAATATGACCTTGATTTCATGCCTCCTGAATTTAGAGACCATTAAGGAAGAGATTTGATGCACTGAACACGCATGACCAAAAACCAGAGGAATTGTAGGGTGACATCAAGAACATTATCCATGATGAAAGCAAAAGGTCATTAAAAAGACAGAAAAGGAAGAAAAGGCCAAAATGGATGTCAGAAGAAACTCTGAAACTTGTTCTTGAATGAAAAATGGAAGAAATGACAAGATAAAAGAGCTGAACAGAAGATTTCAAAGAGCAGCTTGAGAAGAAAATTATTATAATAAAATGTGCAAAGACCTGGAGTTAGAAAACCAAAAAAGAACACATTCAGCATTTCTCAAGCTGAAAGAAATGAAGAGAAAAATTAAGCCTGAGTTGCAATATTGAAAGTTTCTATGTGCAATATATTCAATGATGGAACATCAAAAGAAGATGGAAGGAATACACAGAGTCAGTGTACCAAAAAGAATTGATCAGTGTCCATCCATTTCAGGAGGTAGCATATGATCAAGAACCAATGGTGTGGAAGGAAGAAGTCAAAGCTGTACTGAAGGAACTGGAAAAGAATAAGGATTCAGGAATTGATGGACTATTCTTTGAGATGTTTCAACAAATGGATGCTGCACTGGAGGCACTCACTTGCCTATGCCAAGAAATTTGGAAGACAGCTACCTGGCCAACTGAGTGGAAGAGATCCATATTTGTACCCATTCCAAAGAAAGGCGATACCACAGAATGTGCAAATCAGTATAATTAATATCACATGAAAGTAAAATATTACTGAAGATATTTCAAAAACAGTTGCAGTAGTATATTGATAGAACACTTTTAGAAATGCAAGCTGGATTCAGAAGAGGACATGGAACCAGAATTATCATAGCTGGTCAGATGGATCTTGGCTGAAAGCAAAGAACACCAGAAAGATGGCTATTTGTGTTTTATTGACTAGGCAAATGCTTTCAGTTGTGTGGATCATAACAAACTGTGGATAAGATTGAGAAGAATGAGAATTCCAGGACCCTTAATTGTGCTCAGCAGGAACCTGTACATAGTCCAGGAGGCTGTCCTTCAAACAGGACAAGGGGACACTGCATGGTTTAAAATCAGGAAGGGAGGGCTTCCAGGTTGTATCATCTCATCATACTTATTCAATCTGTATGATGAACAAATAACCTGAGAAGCTGGAGTATATGAAGCACAAGGCATCAGCATTGGAGGAAGAATCATTAATAACCTGTGAAGCACAGATGACACAGTTTTGCTTGCTGGAAGTGAGGATGACTTGAAACACTGACTGATGAAGTTTAAAGACTTCAGTCTGTGTTATGGATTACATCTCAACATAAAGAAAATGTAAATCCTCACAACTGGACTGTTAAGAAGCATCATGATAAATGGAGAAAAGACTGAAGTTGTTAAAGATTTCATATTACTTGATTCCACAATCAACACTAATTGAAGCAGCAGTCAAGACATTAGACGACATATTGCACTGGGTAAATCTGCTGCAAAATACCTCTTTAAAGTGTTGTAGAGCAAAAATGGCTCCTTGAAGCCTAACACAAGCCATGATATTTTCAATTGCCTCATATGCATGTGAGAGTTGGACAATGAACAAGGAAGACCAAAGAAGAGTTGATGCTTTTGCATTGTAGTGTTGGTGAAGAATACTTAAAAGTACCATGGACTACCAAAAGAACAAACAAATCTGTCCTGGAAGAAGTGCAGCTGGAATGCTGCTTGGAAGCAAGAATGACCAGACTTCATCTCAATTACTTTGATCATGTTGTCAGAAGGGACAATTCCCTGGAGGACATCATGCTTGGTAAAGTGGAGGGTCAGTGAAGAAGGGGAAGGCCCTCAATGAGATGGATTGATACTGTGACTGCAACAATGGGCTCAGGTATATCCTGGATTATGGGGCTGGTGCTCGGAAGGAAGGTTGGGCAATCCTACTTCCGTAGTGATACTGCCTCGGAAACCCAAGGAGGGGTCGCTATGAGTCGGGGCCGACTCGACGGCACATAACAACAACAACAACAACATGGGGCTGGTGCAGGACTGCACAGTGTTTTGTTCTGCTGTATATGGGGTCACTGTGAGTCAGAGCCAATTATTAATGGATGTTTACAACTGTTTCTTCCCATTTTGAATCATGCTCCATCAGAAAATGAAAGTCCTGGAAGCTTTAAACCATTCACATCATTAAGATTGACTCTATTTTGAGGGGACAGCTCTTTCCCGGTCATATTTTGAATGGCTTCCAACCTGATGGGCTCATTTTCCAGCACTATATCAGACAATGTTTCACAGCTATTCATAAAGTTTTCTGGTAATATATCAGAGTGTTTCACTGCTATTTATAAGATTTTTAATGGCCAGGGGTTTTTTTTTTTTTTTTTTTTTCCCACACATAGATGGCTTGCCTTCCTCCTAGTCTGTCTAAGTCTGGAAGCTCTGTTAAACGTGTCCACCATAGGTGACCCTGCTGGTATTTGAACGACCAGTGGCATAGCCTGTGGTCTCACAAAAATACACCAACCACCACAGTATGACAAACTGACAGATGAGTGGTTCCTCAGGATAGTATTTCAAATTGTCTCCCCTATGATTGTCCATTTTTCAACTTTGTTATTTATTTCTCTAACTTGGATATTGCCAGAACTATATTATTCAGTAAATTGAGGTTGTTGTGTGTCATGTATTAATATAGGTGTTCTGTTTTAATCATCATTAATGTGTTTGTTTTTAATGTATATTCATTAAATAGTGTTTGTGTTGTATGTTGTTACTTCATTTTAGTGCATTTTGTTTCCATTTTTATTATTTTTGCTCTCTTTTGAACAGTTTATAGCTGAATATTTGAAGCCATTATGATAACCTGTTTATTTTATTATAATTATTTAACACTTTTCAGGTTTATAGTGATTACTTATAATTATATACTTATTTGTATAAATTTTATTTTTCTATTTACAATGATTATTTTTTGTTTAATGTTACTTTTTTATGTATTTTGTTCAAATGATCAAGTCTTCATGTCATTTTATTCTTCACTTTGCAGATTTCTATAGGAATTTTTTTAATTTATTGAATGCAAGTTTTTATATTCCATTTCAGAATCATTTGATAAGTAAATTCTTTATGTAATTAGAAATGTGGGCTAAATTAACCATTATACTTCTTCCAAAATAACACAACTAAATTAAATACATATATTAGAAAATGGAAATTCCAAAGAAGAATATCTAAAAAACTGAGAAATTAGTATAGTAACACAATAACATGCTAAATAAAATTTTGTTTCTACATTCTAAAATAAACAATGATAATATTTGCTATCTTCTATAAAAGATACAGGGTGTTCTTCTGTCATTAATCATAGCCTATATATTTTGAATCAATTTCCCAATTCTGTTGTTGCTAGGCAATGTCTAGTCAGCTTTGACACTAGTGACCTTATGTACAACATAGTGAAACACTGGTCATTCATTGTATTCACAATCCTTGCTATGCTTAAGTCCATCATTGTAGCCACTCTATCTTGATGAGGATATCCCCCTTTTTTGCTGATCCTCTACTTTTCCAGGCATGATATTCTTCTCCAGGGAATGGTCCCTTCTGACAACATGACAAAAGTAGGTGAGACAAAGTCTGGCTATTCTGGCTTTCAAGGAGCAGTCCAGCTGGACTTTGTCCAGGACAGATTTGTTCATTCCTCTGGCAGTCCAGTTTCAGTGTTCTTCACCAACACCACAGTTCAAAAGCATCAAATGCTTTTTGGTCTTCCTAATTCATTGTTCAACTTTCATAGGCATATGAGGCTATGAAAAGTAACATGGTGTGGGTTAGGTGCACCTTAGTCTTAGTGATGTTTGTAAATGGAGGAAAGATTACCGTTGTCAAAGATTTCATTTTACTTAGAGCCACAATCAACACCTATGGAAGCAGCAGTCAAGGAATCAGACATCACATTGCACTGGGCAAATCCACTGCAAAAGATATCCTTAAAGTGTTGAAGGCAAAAACTCAAACTCACTGCCGTCGAGTCGGATCTGACTCATAGGGACGCCTCTTTGGGTTTCTGAGGCGGTATCACTACCTAAGTAGATTGACGAATCTCAGACACTCCTACTACTTCCGTAGTGATACCGCCATGGAAACCCAAGGAGGGTTCTTCAAATAGTTCTTCAAACTGTACAGGAGTATGTACAGGTTCCTCATGAGCAGAATCAAATAGTCTGGAATTCCCATTCTTTGCAGTGTTATTCATAATTTTTAATCATTCAGATGGTCAAGTGCTTTTGTACTGTAAAAAAGACACAAGTAACATCTTTCTGGTATTTTTGCTTTCAGCAAAGATCCACCTGACATCAGCAATGATCTCACTTGTTCCACGTCCTCTTCTAAATCCAGCTTGCATTTCTGGAAGTTCCTTGTGGATATACTACTGCAATTGTTTTTTCAATTATGTTCAGCAAAATTTTACTTGATATGAAAGATATTGTTCAATAATTTCCAGTTTTTATTGGATTGCTGGTTTTGGAGAGGGCACAAATAAGAACCTTAGCTGACCAGGTAACTGTCTTCCAAATTACTCGGCATAGATAAGTGAGGGTTTCCAGCATGACATCTGATTGTTGAAACATCTCAATGGGTATTCTATCAATTCCTGGATGGTTACTATTTGTCAGTTCCTTCAGTGAGGCTTCTACTTCCTCTGTCGATCCCACTTATTCTTGATCATATGTCACCTCCTGAAATAGTTGTATATCAATAAATTACTTTTTTACAGTGATTTTGTGTATTCCTTCCATCTTCTTTTGATGCTTCCTGCATCATTCAATATTTTTTTCCGCAGAATCCTTCAATATTGCAATGCAAAGCTTGAATTTTTTTCTTTAGTTCTTTCAGCTAAAAAATGCCAAACATGTTCTTCCTTTTTGGTTTTCAAATTCCAGGTCTTTGCACATTTCATGATAATACTTTCTCTTCTTGTTCTGCTCTTTGAAATCTTTGATCAGCTCTTTTAACTTATCATTTTCTTTTCCCATTTCCTGTAGCTTCTCTCCTTCCACCAGCTTGTTTCAGAGTCTTTTGTGACATTCATTTTGTTCTTTTCTGCCATTCCTGTCTTTTTAATGTCAGTTTGCTTTCTTCATGTATGGTATTCTTGATATCATCCCACAACTGGTCTGGTTTTTGGTCGTTGGTCTTCAGTGCATCAAATCTATTCTTCAGATGGTCTCTAAATTCAGATGGGGTATAATCAAGGTCAAATTTTGGCTCTCTTGGAGTTGTTTTAATGTTCTTTAGCTTAAACTTAAATTTTCATATGAGAAATTGATGGTCTGTTCCACAATCAGCTCCTGGCCTTGTTTTGCTTGAAGACATTGGGCTTCTCCATCACTTCTTTCCACAGATGTAGTTGCTCCAATTTCTGTGTGTTCCATCTGGTGAAGTCCATGTATAGCCACCATTTTTGTTATTTGAAAAGGTAGTTGCAATGAATAATCCATCAGTCTTACAAAACTCTATCATGTGTCATTTGCATTACCAAGGCCATATTGTTCTTGATCCTTCTTTGTTTCCAACTTTCATATTCCAATCACCAGTAATAAAAGATCTTGATTGTATGTTTGGTCTATTTCAGACTGCAGAAGTTGGTAAAAATATTTACTTTCTTCAACTTTGGCTTTATTGGTTGGTGCATAAATTTGAAAAATAGTAGCATTAACTGGTTTTCCTTGTAGGCTTATGGATATTATCCTATCACTGACAGCTTTGTATTTCAGGATAGATCTTGAATCATTCTTTGGGATGATGTATGTGATGCCATTCCTCTTAAATTTATCATTTCCGACATAGTAGGTCTTATGGTTGTCTGATTGAAAAAGGCCAATACCAGTCCTTTTCAGCTCACTAATGCCTACAACCTTTCCATAGTGACACTGCCTCAGAAACCGAAGGAGGGGTCATTATGAGTAGGATCCAACTTGACAGCAGTGGGCTAATGCCTAGGACACCTATCTTTATGTGTTCCATTTCATTTTTTTACAACTTCCAATTTTCCTACATTCATAATTTGTACTTTACACATGCTTATTATTAATGGATATTTGCAGATTGTTTCTTCCCATTTTGAATCATAACCTATCAGAAAATGAAGGTCCTGAAAGCTCTATTCCATCCACACTATTATGGTTGACTTTACTTTGGGGAGTCAGCTCTTCTCCAGTCATATTTTGAGTGGGTTCCAACCCGAAGGGCTCAGCAGTATATCAGAAAATGTTTCATGGATATTCATAAAGTTTACCAGTAATATATCAAACAGTGTTACAATTGTATCCATAAGTTTTTCACTGGTGAATTCTTTGAGAAGTGGATGGTCCATTCCTTTTTCCCTCTCTATCTTAATCTGGAAGCTCCACTGGAACCTGTTCAGCTTGGATCACCCTGCTAGTATTTGAAATACCAGTGGCATAGCTTTAATCCCTACAGCAATGTGCAAGCCACCATAGTGCAACAAACTGACAGATCAGTGGAGGCAATTTCCCAGTACTTAGGATAAATAGTGTGACCTACACACAAGGTCTTATTCAAGCTCTTCTGCAATTTGCAACTCTTATTTTAGAGTTGGTAAGGTTGTATAATCCACAGCCAAAGCTTGATTTGTCATGGTGCCGAGTAAGTGTTCCTTATGTACTTTTGTTCAAATTATTTGCATTATTCACATTAGTCCATGAAAGGATTATAGAAGGTTATAACAGAAATGGAAGGGTGGAAGGGTTTTTTTTTTCCCCCATATGCATTTTTTTTTTTTTTTATTGTGATTTGGGAGAAATTTTACAGAACAACTTCATTTTCCATACAGTACTTCATAACACATTTTGTTCCATGACACTGACTACAATTCCCCAAAAAGTAACAGTTCTCTTCCCACTTCCTCCCTGTAGTTATTTATCTCTTCCCTGTTTCCTTCTTTCCTATGCATTTCTGCCACCTGAGCTATGTCTCTGTGAAAATACTACTCTTCTGTTCTCCCATGATTGATTGATTAATCAATCTATGGAGTGTATCTACCTGATGTAAATATTCAACCTATATACCTGTCAATTGTTTGGCTGGAATCCATGAAAGTGAGTTCAGTTCCAGACCTGAAGGGTAACTAGGGGCCCTGGTCTCATCTCACCAGGCACTATCAGAATAGTAAACCTGATCTTTTTTTTTTTTTTTTTTTTTTTTTTATGATTTTTAATTTGGTACCACATTGTTCTCCCACTCTATCCAGGATCTCCT
>NW_006922307.1:530410-568889 GCF_000298275.1 Orycteropus afer afer | reverse complement strand
CTACTTCCGTAGTGATACTGCCTCGGAAACCCAAGGAGGGGTCGCTATGAGTCGGGGCCGACTCGACGGCAAACAACAACAACAACAACAACGCTCCTAACTCAAGTCATAAAGAAGTAGAAATTTCTCCCTATTGAATGTATTCAATCTGAAAGAAACATATTTAGAGTGGAATATAATTATCTACTGATGACATCAGAAGAATAAACATTTGTGGGTTAATTTAAAGATTAGTAATTTTACTTAGTTTTCTATCACTTTAGAACTTACTCCTCTAGAAAACTACTGGTCCAAATGACATATTGTACTGATAAAAATGGAGCATGCTAGATTGAATGTTGATAGACTAGATGGAATGGTAATTTAGGCAATCTTCCTAGGGTATTAGGTAAGGAAATATGCATGTGGAGCTTTGGTATGAATGTTGTTTATCTTTTGTCTTCTCCCAAGCCATGGCCCACTTCACCACCAAGAGAGTTGTAAAATTTCATGGAAGGATTTTCTGGAGACTGAGACTGACAGGGACATATATTTTATCTAATAGCTGTATTTTTCTCTTAAAAAAAAAAAAAAAAAAGGCTTGATTTGAGAGAAAAATATATTTTTGGTAGATGCTAATGAAAATGTTGTTGTTGTTATTTGCCGTCCAGTCGGACCTGACTCATAGCGACCCCTCCTTGGGTTTCTGAGGCAGTATCGCTACGGAAGTAGATTGCCCAACCTACCTTCCAAGGAGTGGCTGGTGGGATATTGGCTCCCAATTGATATATTAGGTAGAGTCTAATAAAGATATTGGCTACCACCTGACCTGATGGTATGTTATTATGAGTTTTCTGACTGCCCAAGGAATCTCTAAAGAGTTGTTGCTAGTTGCCAATTGAGTCAGTTTCAAATAATAAAACCCCTATCCAGGGACCAATGTATTTCTGGGTGGGTCCAAACTGCCAAACATTTGGCTAGTAGCCAAACACTCAACTATTTATTTCACCCAGAGATCTACCCTGTTCTCTTTGTGTATACCCTCTGATCACCATCTAAGACTGAAGCCAATAATATTTATTTACATAGGAGCTCTGGTGACATAGTGCCTAAGGCATTTGACTGCTAACTAGAAGGCTGGTGGTTCACACCCACCAGCCACTCCTCAGAAGGAAGGTTGGACAACTTATTTACATATGCTAGTGAGATCTTTCCCCAACCACCATGCTTTCAAAAATTGTATTAAACCTTTTTATCATTCATGTGTTAACTTATCCAATGTCAGAAATAATGTATGCAAATTTGATGCTACTAGGACCCTTTCACCATATACCTTTCCATCTTTCCCTCAAAATATTCTGTATTTTAGAAATGTCATTGCATTTGAATTTCCCAAATGTGTTATTCACAAAGATTGATATTTCATCTAAATATCTCATACTGTATGCTAATTAGTTATGTAAAAATTGGTTATGATTTAATATCTTAAGTATTTTCTTTTCTTTGGATGTGCTATAAGAGTTATTAAAGGCAAGAATTTAAAAATTCTGTATGATTTTGAGGATATATTAAAAATTACTCTGAAAATCTGATTACTCAATGCTTCATCCTGGCTTATTCTTAACATTAAGCAAATTCTAAGTTTTGATTTTCTTTCAGGGGGGCAGGAAGTACATATGGAAGGGTGAAAAATAATTTTAATTCCTGAGGTCTGTTAAAATTCATATTATCTCTAAAATAAGTTTTGAAGACCAGAATTAGAATGATCAACATCTCTTCTTTATGCTTAAAATAGTTATAACTGGCATTTGGAATCCAATTGCCTTCTGTTATAATGGTTCTGTACAGGTGTCTTAAGGTGAAGGCCCTTATTTTAATTTGTGCAGGACAGAGTTAACTTATAGATGGGGCAGAAAAGCTCTCTCCTTAGACCTTGGGAACCAATTGTGACTCTTTTCCAAAATAATAGCACTGGGATTTACAGTGTACAATGTAAAGCCTCATACCTCCCTGGAAGCATCAAGACTATTTAATACTGGTGAATTTCATCTGGCATACTTGACCTCCAGTGCTTGCCTGAATGCTGCTATTACTACGTTGAAACTTCACCTAAAAAAAAAAAAAAAAAAGGCTGAAAAATGTACTGCTTTTTCAGCACACAGGGATCATTCTTGAAAGTAGAAAAGCATTGGGGTGGAACATTGTTTTGTCTTTTCTAGAATAAAGATCTAAAAAAAAAAAAAAAAAAAGTCATAAAGTATGATTTTTGAAATCTGCTATTCCTGTGGAATATTCAAACTTTGGGTATTTTTATAGTTTTTAGTATTATCTTTCTAGGCCAAGAATAAGATGAGGCAAGCCAGAGCCTAGGGTAAAAAACTGGAGAAAGCACTCATTGGAATGAATCTGAGAGACTGTCTCCTCTAGTTTTGCTCCCTAGGTATCTCATTTGACTTTTTATAATCCTAGCCTTTCTACCTTTATTTCTCAAGTATCTTTCCTAAAAACACATGGGACAACTCAGACTTTCCACACTAATTTGTCTTAATTTTCTCTCCTGCTTTTGTAATATCTTCAACAATATCTTAATTCTTCATTCATCAACAATATCTTTCTTCTTTACGAATTTCCAATCATATCTACATTAAAACCTGTCATATCTATTAGTCCTCTTGACAGCTATCACAATTAAACTTTTTAAATAATCTTTTAAGGCAAGCTGTGCTAAGATGTTAATGGTGAAAAAAAGAAAGAATAGATTGGAACTGCTTCATTGATTTGTTAATTCTGGAAAACTTCTAGAAGTAGAGAATTGTATTTGCTGCTTCCAGTGCATTAATTTGATGAAAATTGCTCAAAGTTAAAAATTTGGAGTTTTCGTTTGGAACACTTGAGAAATTTGTGTTTAGAATTCTATATACAAAAGGGTATTTAAAACCTTGTAGAATAAATATTTCTCTTCAAGTTTAAAGCAATAACATTTCATCTTCAACATTTTTAATAACATATTCGTAGCATTTCAACATAATATGACTATTATATTTTAAATAGGAAATGTAATATATAAGAGTTTATAAAAAAACAAACCCACAGCCATCGAGTCGATTCTGACTCATAATGACTCCCATTGGGTTTCCAAGGCAGGAAATCTCTTCAGAAGTAACCTAGTATTCCTTCCACAGAGTGGTTGGTGGGTTTGAATCACCAACTTTCTGATAAACAGTCAAAAACCTTAGGCACTGCCTGCCCTATCAGAGCTCCTTAGAGTTTATAAACAGTGTCACGTGTTCAGATTTTTTTCTAAAAATTTCAGATAGGATACATTCTTTGTAATCTCCACTGACATCCTTCTTAAATTACTCTCCATAAGGATTAATAAACTTAAAATATTTATTTTAATTGTGATGACACGAGCTAGTCCATTAAAATCATGAGTCAGATTATTCGCGAAATTCTCAGCTGTTGGTTAATTCTCAAGACAGGATAAAATCATGTAATTCCAAACATACCTCTATGATTTTAAGTAGCTCTCTAAAAGACTAGGCAGTGAAGTGTGCACTGATGGGGATTACCATGATATCTAGTGCAGTAGTGTATTTTCTATTTGGAAGGACTTTTAGAAAAAAAAATATCTGGGTAAATATTTTTTCTTTCTTTGTTTATAGTAATACATCTACTCAGTGAAAGGAATTTAATAGTACTGTTTAATTCAATCTTCAGAGCCTTTTTGATTCTTAAATATTTATTTTCTAGCTAGTCCATCATTTTTCAATGATGAAGTAGTTCACATTGGTAAGTATTCTTACAAATATACCAGTTCAGACCAATATTAAGGAAATATTAAATGTTTTTCAAATGTCCACGTTATTTATTTATCTTGCATAAATAAATATAGAGCTCTAAATGACTCATAGAAGTTCTGATGGTGCAGTGCCTAAGACATTTGACTAACCAGAAGGCTGGAAGTTCAAAGGCACCAGCCACTCTATGGAAAATTGAACAATCTACTTCTGTAGTAATACAGCCTCAGAAACTTAAGGAGGGATCATTATGAGTTGGATCTGACTCGACAGCAGTGAGTGAAATCACTCATAAAATCAATATAAAATCAGAATGCTAATTGATTTTATATTCATCACTTTCATAAACAGTCTGTTGTACACTCAATTTCCATTTTATTATAATATTTATGGTGGAGTGTTACATAAAGCTTACAGTAAATTGGAAAAAAAAACATGAAATTTGGGAGCAGAAACAATTTCATCATAGTAGAAATCTCAGTGAATATTGACTTGGTAAACTTAGTCAACAATTTATCCTCCTTATATTTAAATTTCTTCAAGTACAAAGAATATTCCTATTATATAGAAATACAACGTACAATGTTGTCAATGAAAGGATAATATGCATATGCCTACTAGGAAGACCCATTAATATGACTATTACTCAAATTTATGCACCAATCACTAAAGATGAGGAAATTGAAGATTTTTATCAATTTCTGCAGTCTGAAATTGACCAAACATGCAATCAGGATGTGTTAATTATCACTGGTGACTGGAATGCAAGTTGGAAACAAAGAAGAATCACCGGTAGTTGGAAAATTTGGCCTTGGTGACAGAAATAATGCTGGAACTCGCATGGTAGAATTTTGCAAGACCAATGACTTATTCATTGCAAACATCTTTTTTCAACAACACAAATGGTGGCTCTACACGTGGACTTAACCAGATGACTGGAATCATCTGTGGCAAGAGGCGGTGGAAAAGCTCAATATCTTCAGCCAAAACCAGGCCAGGAGCTGATTGTGGAACAGACCATCAACTGCTCATATGAAAGTTCAACTTGAAGTTAAAGACAATTAAAACTAGTCCAAGAGAGCCAAAATATGATCTTCAATATATCCCTCCTGAATTTAGAGATCATCTAAAGAATAGATTTGATGCATTGAACACCAATGACTGAAAACCAGATGAATTATGGGAAGATATCAAGAATATTATCCATGAAGAAAGCAAGAGATCACTCAAAAGACGAGAAAGGAAGAGAAGACCAAAATGGATGACAGAAGAGACTGTGAAACTTTTTCTTGAGTGGAGAGTAGCTAAAGCAAATGGAAGAAATGACAAGATAAAAGAGCTGAACAAAAGATTTCAAAGAGCAGCTTGAGCAGACAAAGCCAATTAATATAATGAAATGTGCAAAGACCCAGAGTTAGAAAACCAAAAGGGAAGAATACACTTGGCATTTCTCAAGCTGAAAGAATTGAAGAAAAAATTTAAGCTTTGAGTTGCAATATTGAGTGATTCTATGGGCAAAATAATAAATGATGCAGAAACATCAAAAGAAGATGGAAGGAATACAGAGTCACTGTACAAAGAGAAACTGGTCAATCTTCATCCACTTCAGGAGGTGGCATATATGTAGAACCAATGGTACTGAAGGAGGAAGTCGAAGTTTCAATGAAAGAATTGGCAAAGAACAAGGCTATGGGAATTGTCGGAATACCGATTGAGATATTTCAACAAATGGATGTCCCATTGGAGGCACTGGCTCGTCTATGCCAAGAGATTTGGAAGACAGCTACCTGGCCAACTGACTAGAAAAGATCCATATTTATAGCCATTCAAAGAAAGGGGATCTCACAGAATGTGGAAATTATAGAACAATATAATTAATATCACATGCAAGTAAAATCTTACTAAAGATAATTCAAAAAGAGTTGCAACAGCATATTGACAGAGAACTTCCAGAGGTGCAAGCTGGATTCAGAAGAGGACATGGAACAAGGGATATCATAGCTGTTGTCAGATGAATCTTGGCTCAAGGCAAAGAATACCAGAAAGATGTTTACTTGTGTTTTATTGACTATGCAAAAGCTTTTGACTGTGTGGATCATGACAAATTATGGATAACATTGAGAAGAATGGGAATTCCCAAACACAAGATTATGCTCCTGAGGAACCTGTACCTTGACAAGGAGGCTGTCGTTCAAACAGAACAAGGAGACACTTCATGGTTTAAAATCAAGAAGGGAGTGCATCAGGGTGTATCCTTTCCCCATACTTATTCAATCTAGATGCTGAGCAAATAATCTGAAAAGCTGGACTATATGAAAAAAAAGCATGGCATCAAGATTGGAGGAAGAATCATTAACAACCTGAGATATTCAGATGATACAACTTTGCTTGCTGAAAATGAGGATGACTTGAGGCACTTACTGATGATGGTTGAAGAATACTCTGCAGTATGGATTATGTCTCAATATAAAGAAAACAAAAATCCTCACACCTGGACCAATGAGCGGCATCACAATAAATGGAGAGAATATTGAGGTTGTCAAAGAATTCACATTGCTTGGTTCTACAGTTGATGCCATTGGAAGCAGCAGTCAGGACATTAGACGATGTGTAGCACTGGGAAGGTCAACTGCAAAAGGAACAGTTTCAAGTGCTGAGGAGCAAGGATGTCTCCTTGAGGACTAAGGTGCGCCTGACACAAACCATGATATTTCCAATCACCTCATATGCATATGAGAGCTGGACAATGAATAAGGAAGAACGAAAAAGAACTGATGTTTTTGAATTGTGGTGCTGGTGAAGAATGCTGAAAGTACCATGAACTGCTAAAAGAACTAACAGATCTGTCCTGGAGGAAGTGCACCCGAAAGGCTCCTTGGAAGTGAGAATGGCCAGACTTCGTCTCACCTACTTTGGTCATGTTGTCAGAAGGGACCATTCCCTGGAGAACGATGTCATTCTTGGTGAGGTAGAGTGTTGACAAAAGAGGGGAAGGCCTTCCACGAGATGGATTGACACAGTGGTTGTGATGATGGGCTCAAGTATAGCAGGGATCATGGAGCTGGTGCAGGGTCAGGTAATGTTTCGTTCTGCTGTGCATAGGGTTGCTATGAGTCGGAAATGACTCGATGACACCTGACAACAACAACAACAACAACAACATAGAAATATTGTATGATAAGTTTCTACAACTTTGCAAACAATAGGATGTTACAAAAATATCAGTAAAACTCATGAAACAGATGACTTTGAAAAATGAAAAAGAAAAAAAATACTCTCATATAAGAAATTAAATACACTGAACATAGATGATGATTTATACCAGTATCTCAATCTGATTAATAAATTACTCAAGTAAATGATTACATAAACCTCCAGCTTTCACTGTGATTGGAGAAAACTTTAAGAAATGTTGCTATCATCCTTCAAATAAAAAAGAGTGGGCAGAAATTCATGGTATTTTTGAACCTTCTGAGACTATAACTATCAGGACAATCCACTGTCCCAATATCTAAAGAGACAGTGCCTACCAGTACATAAAGTACACAAACACATAGTCACATGAAATAGATGCAACTGGACATGAGCAGTAAAAGTTCAGCAAAAATAGCTAATTGGGAAAGATCTTGGAAGGTGGCTTACAGTACGAAAGTCCTATGGGATGCAGAAATTAGGGACTCTATACTCTTTTGTAAGTTCTTTCACCACTAATTCTATTAGAGAGTTAAAGAAAATATCACAAAGAATCAAGTAATATATAAGCAAGTAATAATCTCATAATTAAATGGATTCTGTTTCAGGAATGCAAGGCTGAGTTAACATTCAAAATCCACCAATGTAATATGTCTGACTAACATATGAATGAAGAAAATCTATAAGACCTTTAGGATATATGCAAAATTCAACTTCATTTTATATATATATATAAAAGCAAAAACTAAGTGTATAAAACAACTCCCTTAATCAGGTAAATCACATTTTCAAAATACCTATAGTTAATATATTATATTAATGGTATGAGATTGAAAGGTCTTGAGGTTCCTGATGTTAAGGTCAGAAACAAGCCAAAAATGTCCTCTCTCATTGCTGGTATTCAACATTGTTCTGAAAGTCTCATCACATATAAAAAGGAAAGAAAATTAAATAAAGTTATACACATATACAAATGAAAAGTAAAATGATATGCTTTTTCAGAAAACATGAAAGTTGTGGTAGGCTGGATAATAGTTCCCCAGAGATTTCCATGTTTTAATCTCTTGAACCTGTGACTATTTTATATTGCATCAAAAGGGATAGAGTAGAAGTCATAGATAGAATTAAGGTATTAAGTTAGCCAAAATTGACATGGGGAGATTACTCTGGATTATCTGTGTGGATCCAATGTATTCAGAAAGGTGAATAAGTGAAAGAAGTATTCAGTGGATTTGGAGTCAGAGAAAGACTTGAAGGTGCTACATTGGTGGCTTTTAAGAAGGAGGAATGGACTATGAGCCAAGGAATGCAGGTAGTCTCTAGATGCTGGAAAAGGAAAGAAGATCAATTCTCTCCCAGAGTCTCCAGAAGGAGCAGGCCTTGCTAACACTTTGATTTTAGCCCGGTGAGACCAGTTCATACTTCTGATTCCCAGGACTATATGATAATTGATCTATGTTGTTTTGTACCACTAAATTTGTAGAAAATCTTACAGCAAAAATAAAAAAGAAAGAAAGTAGAGGTTGTTAGCTAAAGTTGTGGTGGTACTGTAACAAATACCTGAAGATGTGAAAGTAGCTTTGGAATTGGGCAATGGGTAGAGCCTTGAAGATTACAGCAGAACATAATAGACACATCTAGAAGGCCTTCAACACACTATAAGTGAAAATATCAGTGTTAAGGCTCTGCTACTGAGTACTAAAAAGGAAATAAGGAGCGTGGTAGAGAAAAGAAGTTCTGTCTGGTGGTATAGTTCCTACCAAAATCTTTACAAACAGATTCTTGGAAGAAATATGAGTGTTATAGGACTGCTGATAAGGACTCAGGGAGAAATAAGAAATATGTTTTTGGAAACCAAAGGAAACCCATGACAGAAAACTCAGCTGATTTGTTTCATACAGTTATGTTGAAAACAAAACCAGCAAATTTTGAGCATGTATATTTACTTGAGCAGACTTTTAAGCAAAGGTTTAAGATGTGGTCTGTTTTTATGATTATGATTATTATTAGTAGTAAAATATGGAGGAAATGATAGACTGAGATAAGAACCCTTGATCTAAGGAAATTCTGACCTAATAATTTGAGAAATTCTCAGCATATCAAAATTACAAAAGTGAAAATCAGGAGATTCAGAAAAATGTAATCTAGAGAAAAAAAAGAAAACCCAAGTAGCTGGACAACTTTTTGATTGAAAGACTACTCAATTATTTAGTAGGCTCTTTGGATAGAACCATAAACCAAGAAGGAAGAATCTTGAGATCAGATGGTGACACAGAAAGCTCAGAAGGTATAGTTGCAAATAACCAAAGATTATTATTAGGCCTTGAAATTGGATGTTGCTTGCCTTGATGGATTTCAAAATTGCTTTGAATGAGGGACTCCTTTTATCCTGAATGGTATGTCTATAACTGTTTCCCTAAGTCTATCCCAACCTAGTATTTTTGAAGCATGTAATTGTTTTCTAATTTTATAGATCTACAAATTAAAAGGTTGTGCTCCCCAGCATGGATCATACTGAGAAAGTCACCCACATATAATTTGAGTGATGACATTTGGAATTTTTGAGTGGATGATGCTTATGAGAGTTTAGACTTGAGTTTATGCTGTAATGGGATGAAACTTTTGGAAACTTTGGGATTGAGTAAATTGCTGTGAGGTAAGCATGAATCTACCAGAGAGCAGATTGCCATGGGAAGAATAATGATCACCAAACAATGCCCGAGGAGTCCTAGTGGAGCGGTGATTAAAGTGCTCAGCTTCTAACCAAAAGGTTGGTGGTTGAAACCCCCACTGGAACCTGTGAATATGTTATGCTACATAGCAAAGGGAAATTAAAGTTGCAGATGGAATTAAAGTTGCTAATAAACTGACCTTGAAATGGAGCAGTTACTGTAGACTATCTGGGTGATGTCACTGTAATCATAGGGCTGCCTATAAGTGAAAAAACAGATACAAAAGAGACAAAATCCATATAGGAGATTTATTTGAAGCAGCTACATTGCAGCCTTTGAAAATAGAGGACGGGATCATGAGACAAAGAATGCAGGTGGCCTCAAGAAATAGGGAAAAAAAGAAAAAAAAATTTCTCCTATAGCCTCCTGACAGAATATAGCTTACTGACATGTTGATTTTAGCCCAGTGAGTCTCATTTTGGATCATGCCCTCCAGGACTATAACATTCTATAAATGACTATAAATTTACTTATAGTATTTTTTTAATTTTTAAATAGGAAACAAATAAAATATCTATATAGAAAACTCCACTGAGCACACAAAAAAGCTTCATGAATTAACAGGTGGGTTAAACAAGGCCTACAGATACAAAGTAAACATAAAAGAGTCAATTTTATTTTAAATTTGGAAAACAGTACAATATAAAAAAAATAAGAAGTAAATAGACATAAATCTAACAAAATATTTATAGGAACTCTACCTTAAACTATACAATACTAGTGAAATAAATCATAGAAGAACTAATGAAGGGTGGGGGAAGATGGTGTCCTACTAACTGACTGTGTGCTAAGTGCCACAATCTGCAGAGATTTTGAGAAACTAGGTAAAGCAGATTTAAATATTGATACTGGAGTCATCAGCAGCTAATGATAAGATAAAGTATTAGATCCAGTGAAGGTGGCAAAAGGGAGTAGGTTAAGCTACTGGGATTAAAAACAAACAAACAAAAACATCCATCCAGTGGAGCTGAAGAAAAATCATTAGAAATACAAAGCAGGTTGAGGAAGAGAGAGAAAAAAAAAGAAATCACAGATCCCACAGGCGTTAAAGACTCAGAATAGTCATACTAGGAGTTTTTTCAAGACAAGTAACACCAACATCTCCTGTATCACATGACAATAACATGGCAGACAACACCTGCTTGTCCCAACTGAAAATCCTATTCATGATGAACAGAGACCTGCACCTACAACCACATCTGTAATTCCACCAACAGAGAGAAAGGTGGAGAATGACCCAGTATAGCTGACTAACAACCAAAGAAGTACAGCAAGTCCACATTTCCAGATATAGTAAAGCATAAAACCAGGGTGAAACAAATCAGTACATAACTAACAAATAAAGACAACAACCTCAGAATGCCTATGAAACAACAGACAACTTCAAATCAAACAAACAACAAAACAGAACAAGATAGTAGAAACAAGTGTCCAAGCTAGAGAATTAAGAAATCTTCCTGAGGAAGAACAAGCATTAGAACTATCTGATAAGGAAGTCAGAAGGTATATATACAAAGGACCCTCCAAGAGCTCAAAGAAACCATAAACAGAAGCAATGAGAAGACAGACTACTCTGGAAGAATTCAGGAAATCATTCAAAAACAAAATAACAAAATAAATACACAATTAGAAATCATTCAAAAACAGCAATTAGAAATCCAGAAAATGAACAGTAAAGACATAAAAGTAATAATTAAAAAAAAAAAAACTGATAATATTGTTAAAGATTTGCTAACAGAAAATTTTCCCAAAATCATGAAAGAAGAAAAGATACACATCCAAGAAGCTCAATGAACACTATATAGGATAGACCCCAAACAATGCCACACAATGCAAGACATATCATAATCAAAATTTCCAAAACAAGAGACAAAGAAAGAATCTTGGGAGTAGCTTGGTAAAAACAAAATTCCACCTACAACAGGAAACCAACAAGACTTAGCTCTGATTTCTCAGCAGAAACCATGAAGGCAAGAAGGCAATGAGATGATATATACAGAATCTTGAAAGAAGAGAACTGCCAAATAATAATAATATATCCAGCCAATCTATCTCTCAAACATAAGGGTGAAATCAAGGCATTCCCAATCAAACATAAATTAAAGGAATTTGTGAAAACCAGCCCAACCCTAAAAGAAATGATAAAGGGAGCCATCCAATAGAAAACCCACAACAGATAACAACAAATTAAAATAATGACACTTGACACCACCACCTAGAAACAAAACCAGAAAATGATTCTCAAAATAGGTTCACTAAAGAATGATATGTAGAGAAATAGCGGAGTCAATCTACAAACAACACCAGCAACAAAGCAAATACAAGGAATAAAAGTTTTAATTACAAAATTTTCAAATGGAAAGGAAGACAGGACAATGTCTTTATAGAACAGACTGTTCCAAATGTAGAAAGGTAAGAATTTACTTCAGGCTAACCACAAAGAAAATGAACAATCCTTCTAACCAAACTAAGAAAAGAAAATCACCAGGGCTAAGTAAGCACAAAACCAGCAACAACAAAGAAAAGGGGAAAACAAAACAAAACACTTGATAACAAAATGAATTCAGCACAGAAAAATATAAGGAGCAAAGAAATCACCAACCACACAACAAAAAACATAATAGAATGACAGCAATAAATTCATACCCATCACACATTACACTCCATGTGAATGGACTAAAACCACCAGTCAAGAGAAAGACAGTGGCAGGTGGGATAAGAAAAAAGACCCATTAATATGCTGCCTACAAGAGACCCACCTTAGACACAAAGATGAAAATAAATAAAAAATCAAGGGGTGGAAAAGTATATCAAGCTAATGGCAAACAAAAAAAGCAAGAATGGCAATATTAATTTCTGATAAAATAGACTTCAAGGTGAAAACCATCATTAAGGGGTAAAAAAGGACATTATATGATGTTAAAAGGTTCAATTGACCAAGAGAACATTACCATAATAAATATTTATCTACCCAATGAAAGAGCTCCAGAATACATTAAAGCTAATATTAACTGAATTGAAAGGGAAAACAGACAATCCTATAATAGTAGTTGGAGACTTTAACACACTCCTCTCAAGAAATGACAGAACAATTAAAAAAAAAAAATCATCAAAGATACAGAAGAACTCAACAACACACTCAACCAACTTGACCTCTTGGACATATACAGAACACCCAAAAAAGCACAATACACATTCTCTTACAGTGCACATGAATCATTCTCCAGAATACACTGCATGTTAGGCCACAAAAGAAGGCTCACTAAATTTAAAAACATTGCAATACTATAAAACATCTTCCTGGATTACAATGCTATAAAATTAGAATCAATAATAGGAAATCCAAAGAAAAAAATCAAATACATGAAAATTCAATAATAGACTGCTCAAAAACTACTGGTTGACAGAAGAAATAAAATGTGAAATAATAATAATAATAAAAATCCCTAGAAATAAATGAGAATGAAAATAGAACTTACCAAAACTTTTGGGATATAGCTGAAGTAGTACTCAGAGGTCAATTTATAACAATAAAAATACACATCAAAAAAGAAGAAAGAATCAAAATCAATACTTTAACTCAATAGCTCCAACAATTAGAAAAAGTGCAACAAAAGGAACCTACAGTATCCAGAAGAAAAGAAATAATAAATATAGTAGCAGAAATAAATGAAGCAGAAAACAAAACAAAACAAAGAGAAAATCAACACGACAAGAAGCTGGTTCTTTAAGAAGATTAACAAAATTGATAAACCACTGGAAAATTTAACAAAAGAAAAGAATGACATGATGCAAATAACACAAATAGTAATTGAAAAGGGTGACATCACAAAAGAACAAACTGATATAAAAAATATAACAGAATATTTTGAAGAACTGTACTCCAACAGATTCAAGAACTTAGAAGAGACAGAAAAATTTCTAGAAACATAAGATCTACATAACTTGGCCCAGTCTGAAATAAATACTTGAAAAGACCCATAAGAAAAGAAGAAATTGATCAAGTCATTAAAAAAAAAAAAAAAAAAGAAAAGAAAGAAAGAAAGAAAAAGAAAATTCCCCACAAAAAAAGTCCTGGCCCAGACAGCTTCACTGGAGATTTCTATCAGATGTTCAGGGAAGAGATGACACCTATATTGTTCAAATTATTCTAGAATGTAGAAAAAGATATAATACTTCCAAATTCATTCTATGAAGCAAGAATAACACTGATACCAAAACCAGGTAAAGACACCACTAAAAATGAATACTACAGATCAATATTCCTCATGAATATAGATGCAAAAATCTTCAACAAAATCCTAATCTACAGAATGCAACAACATATCAAAAACAATAATACCATGACCAAGAGGGATTCATACCAGGTATGCAAGGATGGTTCAACATGAGAAAAACAATCAATATAATCCATCATATAAATAAAATAAAAGAGCCATATGATCAAATCAATTGATGCAGAAAAGACATTTAATAAAATCCAACACTCGTTGCTGTTCAAAACTCTCATCAAAATAGGAATAGAAGGAAAACTCCTCCACACAATAAAGAGCATATACACAAAGCCAATAGCCAAAATTGTTGTCAATGGAGAAAGACTCAAAGCATTCCCCTTGCTAAGGGGAACCAGACACAGATGCCTTCTATCACCACTTCTATTTAACATTGTATTGCAAATCTTTTTCAGGGCAATAAAGTGACAAAGAGAAATAAGAGACATCCAAATTGCCAAAGGAGAAGTAAAGCAATCTCTATTTGGAGATGACATGATCCTGTATGTAGAAAACCCAAAATACTCAGTAAAAAAATTGCTGGAACTAATACAAAGATGGCAGGATAATACAAAGTGGCAGGATGTAAGGTCAACATACAAAAGTTACTTGGATTCCTCTACATTAACAAAGAGACCTCTGTAAAGGAAATTAGGAAAACAATACCATTTACAATAGCTACCAAAAAGATAAAATACTTAGGAATAAATCTTATCAGGAACCCAAAAGATCTATTTAAAAAAAAAAAAAAAAACTACAAAACACTGCTACAAGAAACTGCAAGAGATCTACATAAATGGAAGAACGTGGCATGTTCATGGGTAGGAAAACTGAATGTTGCGAAAATGTCAATATTACCCAAAGCAATCTACACATTCAATGCAATCCTGATCCAGATTCTGTCAACGTTCTTTAAGGACATGGAAAAACCAATCACTAACTTCATATGAAAAGGAATGAGACCTCAGATAAGAAAAGCAGTGCTGAAGAAGAAAAACAAAGTTGGAGGTCTCACACTTCTTGATCTCAAAACCTGCTATACAGGCACAATAGTCAATGCAGTATGGTAGTGGTACAGATTTAAACAAAGAGGTCTATGAAACAGAATTGAAAACCCAGAAATAGAGCGATTCATCTATGGACATCTGATCTTTGCAAAGGGCCAAAACCCACTAAGTGTGGGAGGGATAGCCTCTTTAACAAGTGGTGCTGGCAAAATTGGATATCCACTTGCAGAAAAATGAAACAAGACCCATACCTCACCCCATACACAACAACGAACTCAAGGTGGATCAAAGACATAAATGTAAAACCCTACCCTATAAAATTCATCAAAGATTAAAAAAAGAGGGGGCAACTATAGGGGCCCTAATTTAAGACTTAAATAAACTATGAAACATAACTCAAAATGTACAAGCAGCAGAAGAGAAACTAGATGACTGGGATTTTTAAAAAGTAAATTCTATGTGCATCAAAAGACTTCTACAAAAGGGTAAAAAGAGAAACTACAGATTGGAAAAAAAAAATATATTTGGCTATGATCTATCTTACAAAGGACTTATCTCTAAAATTTGTGGAAAACTTCAACACCCAAAAGATAAACTATCCGATTCAAAAATGTGCAAAGGACGTGAACAGATACTTCACTAAAGCCAATACATGAAGAAATGCTCATAATCATTAGCTATTAGAAAGATGCAAGTCAAAACAACAATGAGAAATCATTTCATCCAAGCAATAATGTTGTTCTTAGGTGCCATAGAATCAGCTCTGACTCATAGCGACACTATGTACAACAAAATGAAACACTGCCTGGTCCTGTGCAAGGCACACAATCCTTGCTACACTTGAGCTCATCACTGCAGCCAGTGTGTCAATGCATCTTGTTAAGTGCCTTCACTCACTGACTCTCTTCTTTACCAAGCATGATATCCTTCTTCAGGGAATGGTTCCTTCTAACAACTTGACCAAAGTTGGTGAGACAAAGTTTGGCCATTCTCATTTCCAAGGGGTATTCTGGCTGCATTTCTTCCAGGACAGATTTGTTAGTTCTTCTGGCAGTCCATACTACTTTTAATATTCTTTGCCAACAAAACTCAAAAGCATCAACTCTTTTTCAGTCTTCCTTATTCATTGTCCAGCTCTCACATACATATGAGGCAATTGAAAATACCATGGGTTGGGTTAGCTGTACTTTAGTCGGCAAAGAGATATCTTTGCTCTTCAGCACTTGAAAGCAGTCTTTTGGAGCAGATTTTCCCAATGCAATATATCATCTGATGTGTTGACTGCTTCTTCCATTGGTGTTGATTGACAAAACCAAAAAAACAAACTCACTGCCATTGAGTTGATTTGACTCATAGTGACCCCCTTCTTGGGTTTCTAAGGCAGTATCACTGTAGAAGTAGATTTCTCAATCTTCCTTCCAAGGAGTGGTTGATGAATTTGAACCACCAGTCTTCTGGTTAGCAGTCAAATGCTTTAGGCACTATGTGTGGTAGTTTGTGGGTCAACTTGGCTGGGCCTGGTTCAGTGCCTGGGTAGCTGGATATAGTATTCCCCATGATGAGACTGGTAATCAACTCCATGGTGGAATCTACTGTGAGCAGCTGAGTAGCTGCCTTAGAGATGTGGTCTTCTTCCTGTATATAAGAAGCCTTGAGGATAGTCTCTAGCTTATGGCATGCTTGTACTCTGCAGGTAGCTGTGTTGTTCAGCAGCCTACTATGCTCTGCTGACCTTGAGACTTACAATGGATTTGAGTGAATGGCCTGCCAAGTGGTTTGGTAACATTGGCACTGCGCCTTTTTAGTTGTTAACCTTGGGCTTCTCAGTCTCAGCAGCCAGCAGCTATCTGAGTGAAGAAAAGTCTCTAGCTCCAGTGGGCCAAGAACAGGAGGCAGAGCTGAAGCCCCTGGGTTAAAGGTTGAGGAGCTTTAACCCAGCCCCTAGAGCCTGGCACTTTACACTTAGACATAAAGCCTCCGAACTGTAAGAAAATAAACTCTTATTTGTTCAGTCCTCCCATGTATGGTATACTCCTGTCAGAGTGGCACTAATTAACCAGAATACTACACCCCTAGGAAACAGGTAATATGAAATCTCTGACAACTTCAATCTTTTCTCCATTTATCATGATGCTGCTTATTGGCCCAGTTGTGAGGATTTTTGTTTCCTTTATGTGGAGGTATAATCCATAGTCCAGACTGTAGTCTTTAATCTTCATCAGTAAATGCTTTAAGTAATTCTTGCTTTCAGCAAGCAAAGTTGTGTCATCTGCATATGTCAGCCTGTTAATAAGTCTTTCTCCAATCCTGAAGTCATATTCTTCTTCATGTAGTCCAGCTTCTCAGATTATCTGTTCAGCATACAGATTGAATAAGTATGGTGAAAGAACACCACCCTGACACACTCCCTTCCTGATTTTAAACCATGCAGTATTCCCATGTTCTGTTCAAATGACAGCCTCCTGATCTATGTACAGGTTCCTCATGAGCACAGTTAAGTGTTCCGGAATCCTCAATCTTTTCAATGTTATCCATGATTTGTTATGATCCACACAATTGAATGTCTTGTATAGTAAATAAAATCCAAGTAAACATTTTCTGGTATTCGTTGCTTTCAGCCAAGTTCCATCTGACATTAGCAATGATATCCCTTGTTCCACATCATCTTCTGAATCCAGCTTGTATTTCTGGGAGTTCTTTGTCAAAATACTGCTACAACTATTTTTGAATTATCTTCAGCAATATTTTACTTGCATGTAATATTAATGATATTGTTCAATAATTTGCACATTCTGTGAGATCACCTTTCTTTGGAATGGGTACAAATTTGGTCCTCTTTGGGTCAGTTACAGGTAGCTGCCTTCCAAATTTCTTGGCATAGATGAGTGAGTGCCTCCAGTGGGGCAACCATTTGTTGGCACATCTCAATAGGTATTCCATCAATTTCTGGAGCTTTGTTCTTCACCAATTCCTTCAGAGCAGCTTTGACTTCTTCCTTTAATATCTTTGGTTCTTGATCACAACAGCAATGTTCAACAAGATAGAATATAACAAATGTAGGCAATGGTTCAGAGAGATTTCTGGTGGGACTGTAAAATGGTATGGTATTTCCTTAAAAAAATGAAAATAGCAATAACATTCGATCCAGCAATTCCATTACTGGGAATATATCCTAAAGAAGTGAGAGCCAGGACACAAATAGACATATGCACACCCACGTTCATCGCAGCACAATTCACTACAGGAAAGAGATGGAAACAACCTAAATGTCCATCAACAGATGAGTGGATAACAAAACTATGGTACCTTCACACAACAGAATACTATGCAACATTAAAGAATAATGAAGAATACATGAATCATTTCACAGTGTGGATAAATTTGTAGGGCAATTATGCTGAGTGAAATAAATCAGTTACATGATAAATATTGTATGAATCCATTATTATAAAAAGTCAATTAAAGGTTTACACAGGGAAGGAAATTCACTTTTTGGTTACTGGGGATGAGAGAGAAGGGAAGGGAATATTTTGGACCAGTTGGGGGTCATGTATTGACACAGTTGTGGGGAGAGACATACGGGAAGAGTCCATGACCAGCACAATGACAATGGGGAAAGGAAGGACACAGAAACATCCACCAAGAGATAGACAACAGAGGCAAGTACTATTACATGCACAATACTACTGCATTACCAGTGGCACCAAACACAAGGCTATGGGTTAATACATAGACAAGTGAGAAGATCAGGTAGGGGTAGGCAAAGAGAAATATAAACAAGACCAAGGATAGATTTGGCTGAAGATAGTCTTAAATATGTACTCGTGCTACAAAATTATCCATATGTATTACAGAAGCAACAGAGTACAAGGTTGGAGTAGCTTCTCAGTGAGTAGTGCTTGGGGTTTTAAAAACTTTGGGCAGCAATCTGAGATTCAACTGTTGGTCTCATCTCATCTGGAAAGAAGAATGAAGAAAATCAGTCATTTGGAAACAATCAGTTCAAAGATATGGTAGTCCACAAGGACCTCAGCCTTCACAACCCTGAAACTAGAAGTAGATGGTGCCCAGCTACCAACACGAACCACTCGGAAAGAAATCAAAATTGCAGGTATTAGATAGAATGGGAGGAAAAATGTCAGAAAAAAATTAAGAAACACAAAAAATACCAGAATTACTGGTTGGATAGTGATTGGTGGAACCCCCAAGACTATGGCCTCGGCTTATCCTTTGGGCCTGGAAATGGACTCACTTCTGTGGATTGGCTCTCAGTCAAACAATAGAAAGACCTACAGGCAGAACACCCCACACACAGAGATGTTCCTACCTACCCTAGGGAGATGCACACCTTAGATCAATCAGCCATGAGATATCAGAGGGGCAGCAAGGACATAGAGGGAGAACTGGACAGACAGGAATGCATAGATAAAAAAGGCCCAGGGAAGGAGTAGTCACAGGGAGGAGAGTTTTTATAGTTGGAGATTGTACTATGGCTGTGAAATCAAACGGGCATAAACTGTTGAGAGTAAAATAAATCTGCTTTGTAAATTTGCACCCAAATCTCAGTTAAAAAAAAAAAAAGTGTTTACTAGCTCAAGAAAAATAGCCATATAACACTTTTAGCCTCACAGTCAAAGTTTAGGAACTGATTATCAATAGACAGAAGTTTTAATTAATCAAATGCAGAAATAATAGGATCTCCCATAAAATATTAGTTCCCAAACAAAAAAGTGTACATGGGGTGAGGGAGAAGTTAGAATGATTCTAAGACCATTCCAATATATAATCTAGCATCACACAGACACAGACACACACACACACACACACGTATATAATTTTGCTTTATACAATCAGGACCTTCAAAGAAGATTGTATTTTTCTGCTATTTTGTTTTGTCTTCTTAAATTTTAATGCTGTAATTTACTAAAAAGTTTCTACCTCTTCTAATACACATTTGTTTTACTAAGTATATTATTTTCTTTCACTAAGCACTGGAGAAAAACTGTATTGAAAGGAAGAGAACCCTATTAAAAATCCAGTCTGACTTTAGTGTCTCCTGCTAAAACAAAGAAATTAGGTAATGCATAAATCCTGGCTGCTTATTCATACTAGGTTTTATTCTGAAATATAAACTATCTTTGTATTAAAATAAGAATATTAAATCCTTTGTACTTTTCCTCTGAGACATACATATATGTGTATGTATGAAAAATTCACGTGCACACTAGTGTCCCAGAAAAGTTCCTTAACAAGTGAGACAAGGGATCATGAAATAAATCAGAGGCTCAGGAATGTATAGATTCTTCTCTTTAAAGGTGTATTCATTTCTTCTCAGGATAATGACATGTCCCACTTCCAGTCGAACTCTTTTCTTTTCCCAGAAGGGGTACATCCATCTTTATCCGTGGAAGTAAAATTAATCAAAGGAGCAACAACTTGTAAAAGAAAAAAAAAAAAAAAAAAGGACTAATTAAATAGAGAGATAAGTTTTGTTTAATGATTTAAAGTCAATAGTATTAGTATGTGAATTCTTATCCATTAAATCCATAGATCCAACGAAATTACAATAAAAATCCCAGGTTGTGGAAATATTGAAGATTTTCAAAGTCAAAGGACCTTAAATCGTCATGATTATTTTGAACAATAAAGTTGGATGATTCACACTGCTTAATTTTAGGAATTTTCATAAAGCACAAATCAAGACAATGTGATTTAATAACAGAATAGATGCATATATCAATTGAAGAAAGCTGGAAAATAAAGTCACACATGTGTACTCAACTGATTTTGACAAATTGATTTTGACAAACATGTAAAGGAAATGCAATACAGATTAGCTGTTATCATAAGGTTATGAAATATTTGGATATCTTTATGCAAGAGACAGATACAAAAACAAACAACACACACAATACATGCACACAAAAGGTATCCCCTACTTTTCTGAAGTTCACTTTATGCCATTTTACCATAAGAAAGAACTACATTAACACTCATTTCGCTAACTGAAAGATTCAAAGATGCTTTTCACTTTTACAATAAAGGTGAAAACAAAATTAGCATTCAGCATTAGTTTTGCAATGAGCTGTTAAATAGACAGCATGCTTACCAAGCAGCAAAAGCGGTGTTGCCAAGCTCCTTGCCCAGAAACTACACTCAGTATCTCAGCACCAAGTCTCCATAACTTTGAAATGCACCTGTGAACACTGTATGTTAGTGTTATTTTAGGTTTTATTTGTATGATTTGGTAAGTTATTTTATTGAGTCTGGTAATGCTCAAAAATATGTCCCTTATACATTACTAGTAATTACTTCTTCAGTTTACAACAAAGAAATGCTTTACTTTTGTATAGCAGGGAAAACCTGTATATGTACATATGTATGTATCTACATATATATGTATGTATATATGTGTGTCTCTGTATGTGTATATATATACATATATGCTTCCTCATACAACTCAAACCTTTTACCTATTCAAAAAAGCAAGTCTAAATGGATAATAGATTTAAATGTAAAATATAAAACTTATGTAAGAAAATATAAGAGAAAATATGTGCTACCTTAGTTTTGCTCATAAGTTCTAAAATACATCAAAAGCACAATGCATAAATGGAAACATTTGGTAACTTGGATTTTATCAAAAGTAAAAGTTTCCTAATTCGAATACAGAATCATTAAAATGAAATGACCAGCCACATGTTGGGAGAAAATATTTGAAAACTGCATTTCTGACAAATAATTTGTATGAGGAAATTATAAAAAACTTCCAAAATTTACTAATAAGAAGACATCAAATCAATTGAAAAATGGGCAAACCAATGGGCAAAATACCTGAAAATACACTTAAATGAAGAGAATATGTGAATTATAAATGATCACAAAACAATGCTTAGTATTATTAATCATCACAAAAATGCAAATTTAATCCACAATGAGTTACAACTACGGAATTTTAAAATATGTAACTTTTGTTAAATGCATTATAAAATTCTAACAAAAATGCAGAAAAATTGGAAATCTCATATATTGTTGGTGGGAGTTCAAGACAATACAGTCTCATCAGAATATTATTTGATGTTTACTTAAAAACAACCAACTACTTACTGAATAATTCAGTAATGTCAATCCTAGATATATCTCTATGAGAAAGAAAAACTTATATTCACACAAAAATGGTACATAAATATTTAGAACAACTTTATTTATAATTACCCCAAACTTGAAATAACCCAAATGCATTCAATTGGTAAACTGATAAAGTGTAGTTATCCATACAAAATACTACATAGCAATAAAGATAAATTAAATCCTGATTTATTCAATAGTCTGTATGAATCTTAAACACATTTTACTTATTGACACTCTGGAAAAAATTTAGAATCAAGTCTTTTATACCTAGCTGGTCACATAACTGTGTCAGTCTGTGTAAACCAAGTGTATAAAATCAATCTATACAATGTAGACAAACTAACACTGAGTATCATCAGGGGCATTTGAAACTTTAAATAGCATGTTAGAAATTACCACAAGATCCATCTTCTTGTTCTTATCTCAGTCAAAGGGGCTCCGGTGGCGTAGTGGATAAAGCATTTGGCTGCTCACCAGAAGGTCAGCCATTCAAAATCATCAGCCACTCCATGGAAGGAAGATGGGGTGATCTAATTGTGTAAACATTTACAGCCTCAGAAAGCAATTGGGGGCCTCTATTAGTCAGAAAGGAGCTCTGGTAGCATAGTGGCTAAAAGCACTTGACTGCTAACCAGAAGGCTGGTGGTTCAAACCCACCAGCCACTCCTCGGAAGGAAGGTTGGGCAATCCTACTTCCGTAGTGAACTGCCTCGGAAACCCAAGGAGGGGTCGCTATGAGTCGGGGCCGACTCGACGGCACATAACAACAACAACAACATTAGTCAGAAACTATTTGATGGCAGTGAGTTTGTTTGGTTTTCCAGAGAGAAAGTTGTCCCAATCCACCTATAGAAAAATGTATATAAGGATATCATGCTTAAAAAAGGGTAAGACCTTCAATCAGATGGGTTGACACAGTGGCTGCAACAATGGGCTCTGGTCCAGCCACAATTGTGGGGATGGGACAGGACTGGTCAGTGTTTTGTTCTCTTGCACATAGGGTTGCTACGAGACTCGACAGCACTGAAAAACAACAACAACAAGATACTCCTGAAAGGTTTTTATCTAGGGAACTCTTGTTTTTCAGATGAAGAAACTGGTGTGATTTAACAAAGTGCTTAGTAATTCATTAACAAAGTTAGTGCCTAGACCCAATATATCTAAGCAGTGTCATTTCACCATCTACTTGAATCAATGTGAGCCAAATTTAGCCAGAAAAGATTGATTTAAGGTTTTTTATTCCCAAAGTAGAGAACAGCAAATATTCTTATAGCATTTTCCCTCATTAATTTTTCAAGCAAACACTAGAGAAATAATCATACCAATAATATTATAAAGAGTCAACAAAGAAATTAATTCTTCTTGCTTTATCACTTTCTTTTTTTCCATACACATTCATAAAAGATGGGACAAAAGCCACATATTTTTTATAAATGATCTAGATTTTCTTACTAAAAAAATGACTCTATATAATTACTTTAGTGAGTTATATTTTATCTTCCATATCCTTAAATATTTGTAAATTATTACTGGAATTATGACAATATTTACTTATAAAACTTAGATCCTTCTGTGAAGGATGACTCTGATGTTAATACCATTATATTTTTAGAACTAATGTAGTCAAAAACATCAAAAATTTCCAGTTATTATGTTGTTGTTATGTGCCCTCAAGTCGGCCCCGACTCATAGTGACCCCTCCTTGGGTTTCCGAGGCAGTATCACTACGGGAGTAGATTGCCCAACCTTCCTTCCGAGGAGTGGCTGGTGGGTTTGAACCTCCAGACTTCTGGTTAGCAGTCAAGTGTCTTAGGTACTATGCTACCAGCTACTATAAAGAAAATATATTTCAGTATATCTGATAAAAGCAAATATTTAAATAAACCTTTCTAATTTAGTTTGGATTTCATTCATAGATAACACTTATATTTTGGTATGTCTAAAAAGACTACACGGTCTAGAGAATTCTGCTTTAGTCGGTCACCCACATGGGATGTTCAAATTGTTTAATTTGCTGATTTATTTTAAATTTCTTTAAACTATTTACTCAAATAATAATAAAAAAAAGGACTATTGGTTTTACATCCAACTTTTATATGTATACATAGCAAACTTAGAATCATCTTCACATACTTTACCTTATATCACCACTGCATATAACAGTATCTTATCTTTTAAGCACTCTGGTTTTCTATAATCTCTTGAGTTTAATCATATTCTTCCATGTCATGATAAATAGTGCCAATTCTATTTCATTATGATAATCAGGGCCATTTAGCCCTATCAGTGTAGAAACTCCTCTCTTTGTTTTCAGATTATTTGACAAAACAACCTTAAGTGAGAAGGCAGCATCCATAGCTTTGAGTGTGAACCTTTATCCTCAGAGGATATATTTTAGTTTCATGATGTGCTAAAATGAAATTCTTAGGTGGGATAAAATGGAAGTTTTAATTCATCATCTGTAACATATCTTTACCTAACCCAGTTTGGACAAAATAACAATCATATCAGAAGTGATTCTGAGATCTTTACAGATATTGCGTAGGTTGGTAGGTTTCTGACAAGCAGAGATATCCGTGCTGTTCTATCAGATGCACCAGCAGCCATAGAAAGATACACTATTGTGTGTAAATCATAGAATGTATCTATAGACCATGGCCATTATGTGCTTTTGGAAAATAGCTAAATATTCAATAATGCATAATACAGCAAAGGAAAAACAATGAAATATATATACCAAAAATATAAAATAAACAAAAAGCAAACTCACTGCCATCACGGGGATTCTGACTCATTGCAACCCTCGCTGGGTTTCTGAAACAATAAATCTTTTCGAAAGTAGATCTCCTCATCTTCACTCAAGTCTTTTATACCTAGCTGGTCACATAACTGTGTCAGTCTGTGTAAACCAAGTGTATAAAATCAATCTACACAATGTAGACAAACTAACACTGAGTATCATCAGGGGCATTTGAAACTTTAAATAGCATGTTAGAAACTACCACAAGATCCATCGTCTTGTTCTTATCTCAGTCAAAAGGGCTCCGGCGGCATAGTGAATAAAACATTTGGCTGCTCACCAGAAGGTCAGCCATTCAAAAATCATCAGCCACTCCATGGAAGGAAGATGGGGTGATCTAATTGTGTAAAGATTTACAGCTTCAGAAAGCAAATGGGGGCCTCTATGAGTCAGAATCTATTTGATGTTTATCTTCCACTGTTTGTACATCTTGGCTTATGCTGGATAGTCTATTTATGCAATATATTAGGACAGTTTATCACTATTTTTTCTTTGATGAACTTTATATTTTTAGGTTTCAGGTTCACATTTAGTTTTAGGTTTCACATTTAAGCCTTTGATCCATAAAGAGTTAGTTTTCATGTATGGTATGAGATATGGATCTTGTTTCATTTTTCTGCAGATGAATATCCAGTTTGGCCAGCAGCATTTGTGAAAGAGACTGTCTCTTCCCCACTGAATGGATTTCAGCCCTTTGTTAAAGGTCGGCTGACCTTTATTTTGCTTATGTGATGGAGTACTGCTGCACTGGTCTAAGTGTCTGTCATTGTACCAATAACAGGCTGTTTTGACAACTGTGGCTGTGTAATATTTTTTTGAGATCTGGGAGTGCAAGGCCTCTTACTTTGTTCTTCTTCAGTAGTGCTTTGCTTATCTGAGGTGTCTTTCATTTCCATATAAAATTAGTGATAGGTTTTACCATGTCTTTAAAGAAAGTGGATGGTATCTGGATCAGAATTACATTGAATATACAGATTGCTTTGAGTCGTATTGACATTTTCACCATGCTCAATGTTCCTATCCACGAGCATGGTATGTTCTTTCATATATGTAGATATCATAGTTTCCTGAAGTAGTGCTTTGTAGCTTTCTTTGTATAAGTCTTTTGGGTTTCCAGTAAGTTTTGTTTCCAAGTATCTTATCTTTTAGAGGCTCTGGTAGCATAGTGCTTAAGGCACTTCACTACTAACCAGAAGGCTGGTGGTTCAAACCTACCAGCCACACCTCAGAAGGAAGACTGGGCAATCTACCTGCATAGTGACACTGCCTTGGAAACCCAAGGAGGTGTTGCTGTGAGTCAGGTCCAACTCGACGGCAAATAACAACAACATCTTATTTTTTGGATAGCGATTGAAAATGGTATTGATTTCCTTATGTCTTTTTCTGCAGTCCCTTTACTGGTGCAGAGGAATCCAACTGATTTTTGTATACTGATCTTGTGTCTTTCTCCTATGCTAACTTATTTCAATAAGTTCTAGCAGTTTTCTCATTGAGTCTCTTGGGTTTTCTATGTACGTGATCATATCATCTGCAAATAGGGATGGTTGTACTTCTTACTTACCAATTTGGATGTCTTTGATTTACCTTTCTTGCCTTATTGCCGTGGGTAAGACTTCCAATTCAATGTTGAATAGAAGTGGAGAGAGAGTGTGTCCTTGTCTGGTTCCTGCTAGTAAGGGAGATGGTTTCAGCCTCCCTCCGCTGAAAATAATGTTGGCTGTTGATTTTGTATATATGCTCTTTATTATGTTGAGGACTTTCCCTTTTACTATTATTTTTCCAAGAGTTCTTTTATCAAGAACTGATGTTGGACTTTATCAAATGACTTTTCTGCATCTATTGATGTGATTGTATGATTCTTGTCCTTTATTTTACTTATGTGATACATTATGTTGATTGTTTTTCTAATATTGAACCTTGTTTACATATCTAGTATAAACCCCACTTGGTCATGATGTATTATTATTATTATTTTATTTTTTTTGATATGTTGTTACAGTTTACTGGCTAGAATTTTGTTGAAGACTTTTGCATCTATATTCAAGAGGGGTATTGGCCTGTAGTTTTTTTTTCTAGTGTTTTTGTCATGGTTTTGGTATCAGGGTTATATTTTCTTCATAAAATGAATTTGGGAGGATTCCATCATTTTCTATGTTCTGGAAGAGTTTGAGTAGGATTGGTGTCAGCTCTTCTGTGAATGATTGGTAGAATTCTCCAGTGAAACCATAAGGAACAGGGATTTTTTTTTTTTTTTTTTTTTTTTGCTAGTAATTTTTTTAATGGCCTCTTCAGTTTCTTTTTTTGTTATGGGTCTATTCAGATTGCCTACCTCAGTCTGTGTTAGTTTAGGTAAGTAGTATGTTTCTAGAAATCTGTCCATTTTCCCTAGGCTTCTAAATTTGTTGGAATACAGTTCTTCATAGTATCCTGTTATTATTGTTTTTATTTCTGTTGGTTTTGTTGTGACATTACACTTTTCATTTCTTATTCATGTTATTTGCATCTTCTCCTTCTTTTCCTCTGTTAAGTTTGCCAGTGGTTTGTCAATTTTATTAATCTTTTCAAAGAACCAACTTTTAGTCTTATTGATTTTTTTTTTTTTCTATTAACTATCTTCTGTTGCATTTACTTCTGTTCAAACCTTTATTATTTATTTTCTTCTGGTGACTAGACTTTTTTTGCTGCTCTTGCTCTAATTGTTGGAGGTGTTGGGTTAATGTGTTGATTTTGGCTCTGTCTTCTTTTTTGATGTGTGCATTTTTTGCTATGAATTGCCACCTGATCACTGCTTTTTCTGTGTCCCAGTGATTTTGATATGTTGTATTTTCATCTTCATTTGAATCAATTATTTTTTTAAGTTCATTTTTTATTTCTTCTATTACCCAGTAGCTTTTGAGGAGGGTGTTATTCATTTTCCATGTGCTTGCTCTTTTTTTTTTTTTTTTTTTTTCCATTCGTCTCCCTAGTGTTGATTTTTTATTTTATAACACTGTGATCTGAGAAGATGCTTTGCAGTATTTCAATGTTCTCAAATGTATTTAGGCTTGATTTGTGGCCTGACCTATGGTCAATTCTAGAGAATGCTCCATATGTGTTGGAAACGGACATTATTGGGCTGTTGTTGGATGAAGTGCTCTGTAGTTGTCTATAAGGTCAAGTTGGTTGATTATATTGTTTAGTTCTTCTGAAGCTTTGTAGAGGTTTTTTTTTTTTTTTTTTTTTTCTGTTGTTCTATCTTTTATTGAAAGTGGTGTATTAAAGTCTCCTACTATTAGAGTGAAACCCACCAGCAACTCCTTGGAAAGAAGGTTGGGCAATCTACTTCTGTAGTGATTCTGCCTTGAAAACCCAAGGAGGGTTCTCTATGGGTCGGGTCCAACTTGATGGCAAATAACAACAACATTATTAGGGTGGAGTCATCTATTTGTCTTTTCAATTCTGTTAAAGTCATTTGTGTATTTTGGGGCTCTTTCATTGTGTACATAAATATTAGTTTTGGTTATGTCCTCTTGTTCAACTGATCCTTTAATCATTATATAATGTCCTTCCTTATCTCTTATGGTCATTTTTTATCTTAAAGTGAATTTTATCAGAAATTAATACTACCACTCCTGCCTTTATTTGAATGCCATTTGCTTGGTATATCTTTTTGCAATCTTTGAATTTTAGTCTATTTTCGTTTTTGTATCTGAGGTGAGTCTCTTGTAGACAACACATTGATGGGTCATGTTTTCTTACCAGTCTTCAATTTGCCATCTTTTGAGTTGTACATTTAATCCATTGACATTTTGTGTGATTATCAAGAAATGTTAATTTGTTGACATCATTTTGTTATGTATAGTTTCATGGTGTTACTTATTTCTTTTTTAGTATTGTTTTGTGTGCTGGGCTCATTTTTTTTATGTTTATGAATTGTGTTATCATCTCCTGCTATTGTTTTGGTACCTGCTAAATATTTATGCTTGTCCTCTTTTTTATTTTGATGTGAAGGCTCATTATTTTTCTTTTAGGTTACCCTATTATTTATTATTTTCTTGTCAAGTTTAAAACAGCCTGTTATATCTCACAATTGTCTTACCTTTTTCACCATTTAGAAGTTCTGTAACTATTTATCTCCTCTTTTTTTGTTAATAGTTGTCCTCATTTACCAACTTATATCTCTGGTTCCCTGTTTGCCATCTTGCAAGCTTATTTTAATTTGGATACATCAGTAACTGGGTTGTTTTTTGCTGGAACAGTTGCTGTCTTCCACTCAGTTAGACATCAAATTTAAAAAATAAAAAATAAAATAAAAAAATACAAAAGTAAATGAACAAAAAACTCAAACTTCATAAACAAACAGGAAAAATCACAAAAAAAGTAAAGAAAAACAATAAATGAGAAGAACAAATTTCAAAATATACTTAAAAGATTAAAAGAAAGATAATGAGAAAAAAAAATCCACAATATCTGGGGAAGGAGGAATAAGGGAAAAAAGCAAGAGTAAAAGAATAGTAAAGGAAAAATGGGAAAACTTCAAGGAAAACAAGGGATGGTATGGACCAAATGAAAGGAACCCAGGGGGGACCCAGGAAAAAGAAAGTGAAAAAGAGAAAGAACAAGAACCATGGACAAGAGAGAGAAAGAAAAAAAGACAGAAGAATAGGAAGAGGAAGAAGAAGAAGAAAAGAGGAATTTAAAAGGAATAATTTAAAAAACAAAAACAAAGAGTCAAAAACAAAACTATGAGGGGCAGGGCATTGCAACTAGGCTCTGTCAGGGCACAGATTGGGATGGAATTCCTTCTGGTGAAGAGAGTAGGTGGAAGTGGGAGATGGCAACACCTCTGTTCACCAAGAGAGTGTGGATTATAAAAGTAACAAGGGGAATATCGCTCTTTCCTGGTCTTCAGCCTCCAGTTAACCTGCAGTGTGGCTGTCTGTGCTATACTTGCAAGTGGAGCACACTCCTATGTCACCATACAAGTAAGAAAACCACTTTGTATAGTCAAAATGGCAGTGCCTGCCACTTGCAAATATTCAAAATGGCTGTGCTCCAGAACAGCCACTGGCAGTCCACAGATCTACTTGTCTCCTTTGCTGTTTTCCTTCCTGGTTGTCAGGCATCAATGTAGACCTTGCCTATATAATCTTTAGTAAGCAGAGCCCATTCTTAGGATGCTACCAGGAACATGCTTAAATATTCAAAATGGCTGTGCATAGTTGTTATTTATGTTGCTGAAAAATGGTATTTGCAATGAATAATTCAGTGGTCACTCCAAATTCTATCACATGATCTATGGTATCCTGTGATCTATGGTATCCTTTCTATCACCAAGGCCATATTTTCCAACTACTGATCCTTCTTGTTTGTTTCCAACTTTTGCATTCCAATCACCAGTAATTATCAATGCAACATGATTGCATATTTGATCAATTTCAGATGGCAGAAGTTGGTAAAAAATCTTTAATTTCTTCATCTTTCTCATTAAAGGTTGCTGCATAAATATGAGTAATAGTCATGTTAACTTCTCTTTCTTGTAGACATATGGATATTATCCTATCATTATTAATGTTGTACTTCAGGATCGATCTTGAATGTTCTTTTTTGGCAATGAATATGACATAGCTTGTCTTCAAATTGTTATTCCAAGAATAGTAGACTATATATTGATTTCATTCAAAATGGTCAATACCAGTCCATTTCAGCTCACCAATGGCGAGGATATTGATATTAGTATTGGATGAAGAAAGAGAATCTCAGAACTGCAACAATAATCAACATTATGATAAATGGAAAAAAGTTTGACGTTTTCAAGGATTTCATTTTATGTGGATTCATAATCAATACCAATGCCGGCAGTAGTGAAGAAATCAAACAACCTATAGCATTAGGCGGGAGCTCAGGTAGCATGGTGCCTAAGGCACTTGACTGCTAACCAGAAGGCTGATGGTTCAAACTCACCAGCAGCTCCTCAGAAGGAAGGTTGGGCAATCTATCTCCTTAGTGATATTGCCTCAGAAACCCACTGAGGGGTCGCTATGAGTCAGGTTCGACTCAACGACACATAACAACAACAACATTGCATTATGCAAATCCACTGCAAAAGACATCTTTGCTGTTATTGTTGACGTTAGGTGCCATCCAGTGATTTCCAACTCATAGTGACCCTATGTACAGCAGAATGAAACACTGCCTAGTCCTGTGCCAGCCTCATGATCCTTGATATACCTGAGCCCATCATTGCAGCCACTGTATAAATTCAATTCATTGAGGGCTTTCCCCTTTTGTGTTGACCCTTTACTTTACCAAGCAAGATATCCTTCTGCTGGGAATTATCCCTTCTGACATGACCAAAGTACGTGAGATGAAGTCTGGCCATTCTTGCTTCCAAGGAGGATCCCACCTGCACTTCTTCCAGGACAGATTTGTTAGTCTTTTTTGCAGTCCACGGTCCTCTTTTCCTTCTTCTACAACACCACAACTCAAAAGCATTAACTCTTCTTCAGTTTTCCTTATTTATTGTCCAGCTCTCACATACATAAGTTGTTGTTGTTGTTATGTGCTGTCGAGTCAGCCCCGACTCATAGCGACCCCCCTTGGGTTTCTGAGGCAGTATCACTATGGAAGTAGATTGCCCCATCTTTCTTCTGAGGAGTGACTGGTGGGTTTGAACCGCCAGCCTTCTGGTTAGCAGTCAAGTGCCTTAGGCACTATGCTACCAGAGCTCCCCACATACATAAGAGGTGATTGAAAATACCATAGCTTGGGTTAAGTGCATCTTAGTCTTCAAGGAGACATCTTTGCTCTTCATCATTTGAAAGAGGTCTTTTGCAGCAGATTTGCCTAATGCAATACATCATCTGATATCTTGACTGCTGCTTCTAATGGTGTGGACTGTAGACCAACTAATATGAAGTCCTTGACAACTTCAGTCTTTTCTCCATCTATCGTGAAGCTGTTTATTGGACCAGTTGTGAGGATTTTTGTTTTCTTACTATTGAGGTATAACCCATACTGCAGACTGTAGTCTTTAATCTTCATCAGTAAGTGCTCCAACTCATCCTCACTTTCAGTAAGCAAAGTTATGTCATCTGCATATCGCAGGTTGTTAATGAGTCTTCCTCCAAACCTGATGCCATGTTCTTCTTCATATAATCCAGCTTCTCAGACTATTTGCTCAGCATACAAATGGAATAAGTATAGTGAAAGGACACAACCCTGACACACTCACTTCTTGATTTTAAGCCATGCAGTATCTCCTTGTTCTGTTTGAATGACACCCTCTTGATCTATGTACAGGTTCCTCATGAATACAATCAAGTGTCTTGGAATTCCCATTCTTCTAAATGTTATCCATAATTTGTTATGATCCACACAATTGAATGCTTTTGCATAGTCAATAAAACACAAGTAAACATCCTTCTGGTATTCTTTGCTTTGAGCCAAGATCCATCTAACATCAGCAATGATATTCCTCATTCCATGTCCTCTTTTGAATACAACTTGCATTTCTAGAAGCTTTCTGTCAATATATTGGTGCAATCATTTTGAATTACCTTCAGTAAGATTTTACTTGCATGTGATATTAATGATATTGTTCAATATTTCCACATTCTGTGGGATCACTTTTCTTTGGGATGAGTATGAATATTGATCTCTTTCAGTCAGTTGGGCAAGTAGCTCTCTTCCAAATCTCTTGGCGTAGGTGAGTGAGTGCCTCCAGCACAGCATTCATTTGTTGAAACATCTCAATGGGTATTTTGTCTATTCCTGGAGCCTTGTTCTTTGCCAGTTCCTTTCTCCTTTGCCAATTGCTTTGATTTCTTCCTTCAATATCATTCGTTCTTGATCATATGTCACCTCCTGAGATTGATGAACATCAACCAATTCTTTTTGGTACAGTGACTCTGTGTTTTTCTTCCATCTTCCTTTGATGATTCCTTTATCATTCGATATTTTGCCCATAGAATCTTTCAATATTGCAACTCAAGACTTAATTTTTTTCCTCAGTTCTTTCAGCTTGAATAAAATTTTAATCTTAAAAGGTTGAAAGCCACCATCTAGATGCAACAATGGATCTGTCCTCATCCAGAGCAAAGAAGAATGAAGAAAACCAAAGATTCATGGAAACAATTAGTCCAAATGACTGGTACATCACATGATTCTTAGCCTATGTGACTGAGACCAGAAGAACTATATGGTTCCTGGCTACCACTGTCAACCACTCAGAGGGGCATCTATGTAGGAGATCCTGTATAGAATGGAGGCCAATGAAGAATAAAACTCAAAATCATTTGGAAAAAAAAAAAAAAGAGAGAGAGAGAGAGAGACCAGGTTTGCTGGTCTAATAGAGCCTGATGGGACCACTGATACTATGGCCCTGGCTGTCCTTTAGGTCTGGAATTATACTCATACCTGTGGCTTCCAGCCAAACAATAGACAGGCATATGAACTAAACATTTACATTAGGTAGACACACTCCTTGGAGAGATCAATCATGTGAGAATAGAAGGGCTTTGTATGCACAGGAAGACAGCTCAGGGGGCAGGAATGCATTGAGGAAGGACACAGGGAAGAGGTAACTATGGGAAAGAAGTGGGAGGGGAGCCGTTGCTTGTGACAAATTGCAGTCAATGTCATGAGACAAAGTGTATGTGAGCTGCTATATGGAAAAGTAAATTTGCTCTGTAAATTTTCACCCAAATCACAATAAAAATTAAAGTAAATAAATAAATAAAGAAAGAATGATGGCTTAGAATGACAAAAAGAGGGGGCGGGGGGATTACAGCCTTGGAAACCCTGTGGGAAGTTCTGTTCTGTTCTATAGGGTCACTAGAGGTCAGAATCAACTATATGGCTTTAAGCAGCCATAACAATGGCAACAATCTTTATAGGAGCAGATTATTACATCATTCTGAGGAGCCGTTGGTTGAATTTGAACTGCCTACCTTATGGTTAGCTTAAATGTCATTTGATTGACACACTTGATCTCTCTCTTGTACATATGCATATAAATATACATATGTATCAGTATATATACATATACCTATATGTAGGAGTGTATGTACATATAAATACTCACTACTCATTTATTCACATTGTGATGTCCAAAAGAACAGGTTGGTATGTGAAAATTAGCATTATGAAAAAATGGAGAATACAAGTATCACACCCACTCCCTCACCTGTACTGGGGATGCCTGCTGGGCCTCTGCTGAGGTCAGCTGCCTTCTCCACCTCCCCATCCCCATGTTATCTCAAGCGAGCTCAGCCCCCACCAAAGCCTGAAAGTCAGGGCTGCCAAGTATTCCTCAGCCAGGATGACCCAAGTACTGTTCCCCATCCCCATCCTGAAGTTTCCTTTTCTCTCCTGCCTTCACTATATTTTCAGGATGGGTGGATCCTCAACAATTCCAAAACACCCTTGGTGGCTCTGTTTGGGACAGGCAGCTATCTGCCCACAGGCAGGAAAGCAGGATGCTGTGGAGGGGTGCATGCTGCCCTCTGGTTCTCTCTGCTGGACTCTTACCTGAGCATCCTCTAGCTCTCACTGGATGGCCCTGCCCCCTCTTCCTCCTTGTCCCCATGAGAATCAACAATCCAGAGCTTTTTCTGAGGCCATGACAGCTAGGCCCAGCCTCTGCACTTGACTTTAAACTTTAGCTGCTGCTGGCCATTCACTCACTGACCCTACCCTACCTAGGTAGCCTGCCTTACCTTCACTTGTGCCCACCCTGGAGAGAACATTGAAGAAACAATAGAAGCTGCACAGGTGGCAGTCTGCTGATGTGGAGTCCCTATGCTCTGGGAACCCAAGTGTTTTTTCTCAGAGTTTGTTCAGCCCACAGCCAGCCTGTCTATGCCATGCCCTAGGACAGGGAGGTGGGACCAGAACTTAGTGTATTACTACCACCATGGCCCCAAGTGTGACACACCTTCACATCAGCTGCCACTATCACAGTCTCAGCTCTATGGTCACTGAGGACTTGTTGGGCAATGCCCTTTCCCAGCTAGCCCTGCTCTAGCACTCCTCTCCACTCTGTCCAGAACACCAGCAGTTCAGGCAGACTATGCCTCTTTCCTCTCCCAAGAAGTGAAATACTATAAAATGCAGGGTTATTTTTACATGTACACCGAGTCTGCCAGTCAGGGACCCATCAGGAACCTCAGAGTTCATTACTGTTGGAAGTGTGTTGTTATTGCACAAAATAGTAGGACAGTAGATTTTTTTATTTTTACAAATGTGAAATTTTAGATAACAAGACAGTCAATAAGTGAGGAGTAGGTGTGTGTATCTGTCCATGTATGTGTGTATTTACTATGTGAAGTTGCATTGAATTATTTATTTTAATTTCTTATTATGAAGGAATTTCTACTTTTTTTCCCCTTCAAATATATTTGATTATACTATACAGAAATAAGAATAAATGCAATTAATCACATGCAACAAAATGGATAAATTTATAAATGTAATATTGCATAAAAGAAACTAAATACTGAAGAGTGTATGGGCCTCTTATAATTCCATTTAAATATAATTCAGAGACAGGAAAACTATTCTTTAGTGTTAGAAGTTAAGATAGTAGTTACCCTTGGGGAAGATATGACTAGAAGCAAACAAGGATTGTGGAGAAACCAATCTTCTACTAGTTTACATTTCTTATCTATGGTATCATTTCCTATCTGTGTTATGTAAGTTTTCATTTTGTGAAAATGTGTTGAGCTGCATATCTTATATGTGATCACTGAATGACCAGTTTACATAAAATAATCTTTGATATTCTTGACTGTAGGGCATAGGCATTCTTTATAATTTCTCTTTTCTAATTCTAGTGTTTTTCACTATTTATTTTCAAAATTAATTATAACCAGATTTCTTCCTTCAGGAAATTACAATGTTTTTGCTAAATTCACCAGTAATTTTTCATTTGTTGTTATTGTTGTTAAATGGTATCAAGTTGGACCTGACTCAGTGACCCTGTGGACAACAGAATAAAACACTGTGATCCTCACAATTATTTCTAAGTTTGATCCCATTTTTGCAGCTACTGTGTCAATCCATTTTGTAAAAGTCCTCATCCTTTTTGCTGACATTTTACTTTACTTAGCAAGAAGTCTTTCTCCAGGTATTGGTCCATTTTGACAACATGAACTCTCAGTATCAACTCTTCTAAGGAGCATTCTTGCTATACTTCTTCCAAGACAGTTTTGTTTGTTCTTCTGACAGTCTAAGATATATTGAATATACATGGACAACACTATAATTCAAAGGCATTAATTCTTTTGGCTTTATTATTCATTGTCCAATTATTGCATGTACATGAGGCCATTGAAAGCAATATGGATTGGGTAAGGTGCAGCTTGGTCCTCAAGGTGACCTCGTTGCCTTTTAACCCTTTAAGATCAATATCTTATGCATTAGTGAGCTGAAATGGACTGGGTTTGGCAATTTTGAATCAGACAACCATATGATCTACTATTCCAGGAATGACAAATTGAAGAGGAATTATGTGGCATTCTTCATTTAAAGATTGTTTCTAGATCTGTCCTGAAGTACAATGGTGTCAGTAATAGGATAGTATCTGTGATAGTTGGAGCTGTGTGTCAACTTGGCTGGACCCCAGTTCTGTGTGGTTGTTCCCATGATGGGATCAGATGACTGTGTTCTGAGTGGCCAATCTGCCCAAGGGGAGTTTCCCTAGGGGTGTGGCCTGCTTCCAAGATATCCAGGGACATCCTGGGAAGAGGGACATTCCTTGAGGGATTGAAACCCTGGTGTGTGTATTACAAACTTCCGTGAGGGAGCAGCCCACCGCTTGGCCTGGAGATCTTGGATTCGTCTTTTGTTGGAGTCAACAAACAGTGTACTGCCTGCCAGCCTTGAATTTCTCAGCCCACTGCATTTGCAGAAGCTAAGGCTGCCGCCAGCCCAAAGTTTCCTCCAGGGATTTTGGACTTGCTGACTTCTATACATTTATGAGCCATTTTCCTAAGATAAATTTCTCTCTCTCTCTCTCTCTCTCTCTCTCTCTATATATATATATATATATGTGCTTGTTGGTTTTTGTGTTTCTCTAGAGAACCCAATCTAATACATTTGGTACCGAGAGTGGTTCTAGAGAGACAAAATCATAAGGGTGGGCTTCCTAGATTGGTTCTCTAGTTTGATTAATTTTGATGACACTAGCGACTCTGTGTCTGCTAGTAAAGAAAGCCCTACTAATCCGTGGCATGAGGTGGCAAAATTAATACATGAAATAGCACCACCAATAGATCCCATACTTGTGAGAAGTGACGCTCTGGGTGATCGGATATTTGATACTTTTCTGCAATTTTGTCAGAATGAGGAGTATAGGGAAGCTGGTTGGTTGGTCCTACTTACACTGGATAAATTGGTGAAAGAGCGAGATGGGCTCAAAGCTGCTCAGTCTTGACTTAAGTGCCTCATGAATGACCTCAGTGTTTCCAGCTGTGCTTTGAAAGAAAGCCTTATAGCATCTACTACCAGGGATGACATAGCTGAAACCCAAATCCAGAGTCTTATTGTAAGAGTGGCTGATTTACAACGTCAGCTGAATTGCCAACCCAGAATGGTGTCTGCCGTTAACGTGAGGGCATTGATTGGAAAAAAAATGGGATCTTGTAAGCTGGAATGGGGACATATGGACAGATGATCAGGAAGATCAGGATATGGAGCCTGTAAATTCTGTTGAATCCCTCCCATCTGAAGAGATTACTGTAAAACCATTATCCCCTCCCCCTCTGCTTGAGGGGACTAGCCAAACCCATCCTGCAGGGCTATTGTGTGAGCCAGAGGCCATGGAAAACATTCCTGAATGCTCTCAGGAACTGCCTCAAGCACTTATTCTGGTGGCTCGGCCCATAACAAAGGTCAAGTCTAAGAGAGCCCCAAGAGGTGAAATAGAAAGTGTGACTGAGGAGGTGATACACTATACTCCAAAAGACCTACTTGATTTTGCCAACATGTACAGACAGAAACCTGGAGAATAGGTATGGGGATGGCTACTGAGGGTGTAGGATAATGGTGCAAGGAATGTAAGATTGGATCAGTCTCAGTTTATTGATTTAGGTCCACTAAGTATGGATTCTTCATTCAATGTCTCAGCTCGAGAGGTTAGGAAAGGATCTAATAGTTTATTTGGTTGGCTTACTGAGGCATGGATTATGCGGTGGCCTACCTTAAGTCAAGTTGAAGTACCAGACCTGCCTTGGTTTAATGTAGAGGAAGGTATCCAGAGGCTTAGGGACACTGGCCTGTTAGAATGGATTTATCAGATTAGACCCCTAGAGCCAGGAATGGAGAGTCCAGAAGATACACCTTTCACCAGTACCGTGAGGAATAAATTTGTGAAGGGAGCTCCAGCATCCTTGAAGACTGCTGTGATTGCTAGTTTATGTAAACCTGATTCGACAGTGGGAACTGCCCTAATTGAGCTAAGACAGTTACATACGATGGGGCTGACTAGACCCCATGGTAGTAGGGGCCAAGTGGCAGCAGTTAATCGACAAAGGCAAGGTAGGAGTGGTTACCATAATGGACAGCAGAGTCAGAACACTAATCAGAA
>NW_006922307.1:514157-527014 GCF_000298275.1 Orycteropus afer afer | reverse complement strand
TTATATATGGTTAAGAAGACGTGTACAACTGCCAAGTTGACAAGGGGTGGACTGTGATAGTTGGAGCTGTGTGTCAACTTGGCTGGACCCCAGTTCTGTCTGGTTGTTCCCATGATGGGATCAGATGACTGTGTTCTGAGTGGCCAATCTGCCCAAAGGGAGTTTCCCTAGGGTTGTAGCCTGCTTCCAAGATATCCAGGGACATCCTGGGAAGAGGGACATTCCTTGAGGGATTGGAACCCTGGTGTGCGGACTACAAACTTCTGCGAGTGAGCAGCCCACCGCTTGGCCTGGAGATCTTGGATTCATTCATCTTTTGTTGGAGTCAACAACCCATGTACTGCCTGCCAGCCTTGAATTTCTCGGCTCTCTGCACTTGCAGAAGCTATGGCTGCCGCCAGCCCAAAGTTTCCTCCAGGGACTTTGGGCGTGCTGACTTCTATATATTTGTGAGCCATTTTCCTAAGATAAATCTCTCTCTCTCTCTCTCTCTCTCTCTCTCTCTCTCTTTCTCTCTCTCTCTCTCTATATATGTATATGCTTGTTGTTTTTTGTGTTTCTCTAGAGAACCCAATCTAACACAATATCCATACACCTACAAGGAAGACTTATAATAATAAGTCTAATAATAGTACTATTATTCAAATCTATGAACCAAACACCAAAGCCAATGGTGAGGAAATTGAAGATATCTACCAACTGTTTCTTCTTCTTCTTTTTTTATTTTTTGTGTTTTGGGTGAAAGTTTACAAAATAAGACACTTTTATACAGCAGTTCACATACACTTTGTCTTATGACATTGACTACAATTGACCAAAATGCAACAGCTCCCCTCCCACTTCCTCCCCATAGTTATCTCTTCCCTGTGTCCTTCCCTCCATGTGTTCCCACCCCTGAGCTGTCTCCCTGTGCATACACAGCTCTTCTATTCTCACATGATTGAACTCTCCAAGGAGTGTATCAACTTAATGTAAATGTTCACCTCATATGCCTGTCTTTTGGCCACAGTAGTGGGTTCAATTTCATACCTGAAAGACAGCTTGGGGCCATAGTCTCAGTGGTTCCATCAGGTTCTATCAGACCAGCAAACCTGATCTTTTTTTTTTTCTCAAATTATTTTGAGTTTTGTTCCACTCTATCCAGAATCTCCTACATAGATTCCCTCTGAGTGGTTGAGAGTGGTAGCCAGGCACCCTCTAGTTCTTCTGGTCTCATAGTTTTATAGGTTGAGGATTGCATGGTGTACCAGTTGCTTGGATTGATTGTTTCTTTGAATCTTTGGTTTTCTTCATTCTTCTTTGCTCTGGATGAGGAGAGACCCATTGTTGCATCTAGATGGCTGGTTGTAAGCTTTTAAGATCACAGTAGCTACTGTACAAAGTAGGATGTAGAACAATGTTTTGGGTAGTATGTTATACCAATTGAGCTTGATGTGCCCTGTGATAATAGTCCCGAGCACACAGGTCCAACTACTCGCTCTCTCTGGGTAGCTGGCTGTGACCAAGAAGTGACTACAATCTTCTCTTCATCAGGTCTACTACACACCTTGGAATTCTTACTTAACATAGAAATATACTTGTAGAAACATTGTCTGCTAGCCTTGTTCATGGTCTTGGGCACACTCTTCCCTGCATGTTGTTGTTGTTGTTATGTGCCATGGAGTCAGACCCAACTCATAGTGACCCTCCTTGTGTTTCTGAGGCAGTATCACTATGGAAGTAGATTGCCCCATCTTCCTTCCAAGGAGTGGGTGGTGAGTTTGAACCACCAGCCTTCTGGTTAGCAGTCAAGTGCCTTAGGCACTATGACACCAGAGCTCCTATGTCATATATTAGGGCCCCTAAATTTGTCCCCAGTTTTTTCTTGAGGAACATTATAGTCATAGGTTTCACATCTAAGGCTTTTATCCATCTGGAATTAGTTTTTGTGTATGCTGTGAGGTACAGATCTTGTTTAATTTTTCATCAAATGAATATCCAGGTTGCCAGAACCATTTATTAAACAAATATTCTCTTCCCCATTTAATGGATTTCAGCCTTTTGTCAAAGATCAGGTGACCATAAATCAATGGTTCTATTTCTGAGTTCTCAATTTTATCCCATTGGTCTATGTGTCTGTCATTATACCAATACCAGGCAGTTGTCACTACCATGGCTATATATAGGCTTTGAGATCCAGCAGTGTGTGACCTCCTTCTTCTTTAATAGTGCTTTGCTTATCTGAAATATCTTTCCTTTCCACATAAATTTAGTGATTGGTTTTTCTATATCCTTAAACAATGTTGATGGGATCTGGATTGGGATTGCATTGAATGTATAGATTGCTTTGGATGGAATTAATATTTTTACAATGTTCAATCTTCCTCTCCATGAGCATGGTATGTCCTTCTATTTATGTAGATCTCATGGTTTCTTGAAGTAGTCTTTTGTTGATTTCTTTGTACAGGTCTTTTGTGTCCCTGGTAAGATTTATTCACAAGTTTTTTTTTTTTGGTAGCTATTGTAAATGGTATTGATTTCCTTATTTCTTTTTCAGCAATCCTTTTGCTGGTGTAGATGAATCCAACTGATTTTTGGGTGTTGATCTTGTATCCTGCCATGATGCTAAATCTCTCAATTAGATCCAGTAGATTTTTGACTGAGTCTCTTGGGTTTTCTAGGTATAAGATCATATCATCAGCAAATAGGGATAATTTGACTTCTTCCTTACCAGTTTGGATGCCTTTGATTTCCCTTTCTTGTCTTATGACCCTGGCTAGGACTTCCAGTACAATGTTGAATAGAAGTGGTGATAGCGGGCATCCTTGTCTAGTTCCTGTTCTCAAGAGAAATGGTTTCAGTATCTCTCTATTGATAAGAAGGTTGGCTGTTGGTTTTGCATAATGCCCTTTATTATGTGGAGGAATGTCCCTTCTATTCCTATTTTGCTGAGAGTTTGGATAAAGAATGGGTATTGGATTTTATCAAATGCTTTTTCTACATCAATTGATATTATCATGAAGTACTTTTCCTTTGTTTATTTATGTGGTGGATGGTGTTGATTTTTTTTCTATTGTTGAACAATCCGTACATACCTGATATGAAACTTTCTTGGTCTTAATGAATGATTTTCTTGATATGTTGTTGAAGTCTATTGACTAGGATTTTGTTGAAGATTTTTGCATCAATATTCATGATGGATATTGGTCTGTACTGTTCTTTTTGAGTGATGTCTTTTCATGGTTTTAGTATAAAGTTATGCTTGCTTCATAAAATGAATCAGGGAGGATTCCATCCTTTTCTTTGTTTTGGAATAATTTGTAAGGTTGGTGTCAGTTCTCTGAATGTTTGGTAGAATTCTCTGGTGAAACCGTCTGGGCCATGACTTTTCTTTTTTGGTAATTTTTTTATGACCTATTCAATATCTTCTTTTGTTATGGATCTGTTCAACTTTTCCACATCAGTCTGTGTTAGTTTAGGTAATTGGAGTGTTTCTAGAAATCTGTATAACTTTTCCAGATTTTCAAATTTGTTGGAGTACAGTTCTTCATAATATTCTGATATTATCCTTTTTATTTCAGTTGGTTCTGTTGTGATGTCGCCCATTTCATTTCTTATTCATGTTATTTGTATTCTCTCCCTCATTTCCTTTGTTAAGTTTGCCAGTGGCTTGTCAATTTTATGTAGCTTTTCAAAAAACAACTTCTGATATTGTTTAATTTTTCTATTGTCTTTCTATTTTCTGTTTCATTGATTTCTGCTCAATTCTTTATTATTTCCTTTCTTCTGGTGACTGTAGGCTTTTTTTTGCTTTTCTTTTTCTAATCGTTGGAGATGTTGGTTTAAATTGTTGATTTTGGCTCTTTCTATAGATCTTTGCTCTAAATTGGCCTCTGATCTCTGCTTTTGCTGTTTCCCAAAGATTTTGGTATGTTGTGTTTTCATTCTGTTTTTGATTTGAGGAATTTTTTTAATTTCATTTTTTATTTCTTCTCTTACCTAGTCTTTCTTAAGGAAGGTGTTCTTCAGTTTCCATTTGTTTGCTCTTTTTGCATTGATCTTCCTATTGTTGATTTCTAAATTGTGATCTGAGAAGATTCTTTGCAGTATTTCAATGTTTTTAAATTTATTAAGGCTTACTTTATGGCCTAACATATGGCATAAACACACTGGAACAATCACCAAAAAAAGAAAAGATTAAAAACCTAAAACCTGCAATATCTGGTGAGGGTGCAATAAGAGAAAGAAGGTAGAGTAGAAGAATAATGAAGAAAAAAATGGGAAAAATGAAAAAGACAAACCAGGAATGGTTTTAACCACAGGATAGAAAAAAAAAAAAAAAAAAGGCAGACAGGAACAGGGAAGAGAGAAAATGCTGAAAACTAGAACCTGAGAAGGGAAGAATAAAGAAGAAAAAGAAAAAGTACACAATAAAATAATAATAATATTATTAAAACAGGCAAAAACAAACAAATTGAATAAAAAGGAAAAAAAAATTGAGCAGGGCAGGGCAGGGCACCCAGTCTCTGTCCAAACACACAGATTAGGATGGAATTCCTGTCGACCCAGAAGTCGGGTGTGAGTGAGGGATGGTCACACCTTGGGTCACCAATAATGTATGGGGTATAAGAGTAACAAAGGGAATATCACACCCTTCAGTTGTTCGTGTCTGGAATGTCCTTGTGGTCCCCAGCAAGTGGAGCCTATTCATAGGTCCCTGGAATCTGAGAGAACACTGTCACTTTAAATATCAAAAATGGTTGCACTGTTTGCAAATATTCAAAATGGCTGTGTCCTCTGTGTAGCCAATAATCCACAGCTCAGCCCCTCTCCCTCTTCAGTGCTTCCCCTTTTATTCACCAGCCACCAGTGCAGTCCTCCATGCAGCCCCAGGCCAGCAAGGCCTATTTTTAGGCTAATTCTTAGATCTTAACACCACTTGGCAATGTCCAAGCTGTCTGTGCTGTCAAGATCACTGACAGACCACAGCTCCATATGTCTCCTTTTTCAGTATTTTCATGCAGGTTCTTCTACTAGTTGGAGTTCAGTCCACTTCTGTATTCTTCCTTTCAAAGCTCAGGGCACCAGGATTATCTTCTCTATCTGTGTTAATTGGTTCTCCTTTTCTCTGTGGAAGAGTCTGTGTAGTTTTTCTGCCTATTCAGTCATCTTACCAGAACGCCTCTATGCTGTAATCTTTATGGAAGCACATTCCTACATCTTTCTCCCACAAAGTGGCTGGTGAGTTTGAACTGTCAACCTTTCGGTTACCAGCTGAATCCTTAACCATTGCACCACAAAACCTTCTTTACATGAAGATTATAGGCAAGATAACCCTTTGTGGCAGTTCTGCTCTGTCACAGGGGTTCACCATGAGTCAGAATTGACTTAATGGTTTTTAACAGTACCACATATATGTCCGTGGTCCCTGAAGATTATAGTAGAGTTCACACATCACTATTGGAGAGCAAGATGTATTATACTCAAGGGCTCCCTGCACACATTGTGTGCATCCTATGTGTCTTTTTATAAAACAATTGTGCTCCCATGCTTAATGATAACACAGTGCATCTATAATCTATAATACATATTATCATAGTACTCATAATAAATGTCTAAGCTAATGAATTATGTATGTAATGTACTATACTTTCTATTGAAAATGTTTACTGTAATACAGTGTGGACTTCAACTCAGTGTGTTTTGCATGTTTCTTCAATGTTGTAGCATTATCTTCCAGTTTAATCTACTTTAGAAAATTTTACTGTGAAGTGCATCATACACCCAAGGCAGAAGAAGCAGTGATAGTGATAGCAGCACCAAGAGGCAAAAGAGAAGTAATGATTTAGAAGTGAAATAAAAAGTTATTAAAAAGCATAAAGGTGGAAAATCAGTGAATGTTATTGCTCATGATTTAGGCATGTCACACTCGACGATCATGACAATTGTCAAAAACAAAGAAAATATTCTGCAATCTGTAAAGGGATAAGCTCCACTGAAAGCTACAATCTAACAAAAATGTGAGAGGGACCTATGTCAGATATGGAGAAACTGAGAATGATGTGAATCAAAGTCCAAACACAAAGTCAAATACCTGTCAGTAAACTGATAATTACTGCTAATGCATGGCTCTTGTTCAAGATGTTTAAAGAAAAAGAAAGACCAGACTAAAGTATCATTTTCAAACAATGTCCAAATCACATACCATTCTACTTTACAGAATGTATCATGGATGTTAAGTGATGCATTACTATAAATATGCATATATACATACACACACATACCTATGATATAGACTAAAAAGCCTTAAAATTGTTGCAATACATATTTGAAAGTTAATATATTAAAGAGTTAGCTTTGTAAGCCACTAAGAATGAGATTAAGTGTTCAACGAATAATACTAAACCAGATTTCCTTGTGAATACAAAGTAAAATTGTACCATCACAAACACACAGATGCACAGGAAGCTTAAAAAGTTAATGAGAGAATTAACATTTAAAATTTTAGTCAAAATATGTAATACCTTCTCATAAGCAATGACTTCTTAAGCAAGCTAAATTGGCATAGAAAATGAAAATTTAAAAAAAAATACAAATTTAACTACATTAAAATGAAAAAAAAAAACATAAATAAATTTAAAAACAAAAGCACAGATGTTAATAATACAGTTGCAAATGCATATAACCAACAAAGGTTAGTATCTAGAAATTGTACTGACAGCTTTAAATGAAATAGAGACATAAATAGCTCCCCAAAATGTAAGTAATTTGAAAATAATAATTTATAAAATTTAGTGGAATAGTCAATAAACATTTGAAAACAGGTCCATCCTCACTGGTAATCTGAGAAATGCAAATTGAAATAATATTGAGACCTGTATTCATACCTTTCACATAGGCAGAAATTAAAAAAATTTGTAGAAGAGGTGAAATCTGTGATATAAATAGATACATGCACACCCATGTTCATCATAACACTATTTACAATAGCAAAGAGATGGAAACAAACTAAGTGCCCATCAACAGATAAGTAGATAACCAAACTATAGTGCATACATGTAATGGAATACGATATAACATAAAGAATAATGAAGGATCAGGGAATCACCTCATTATGTGTATGAACTTGGAGGACATTATGCTGAGTGAAATGTTGATCACAGAAGGACAAATATTGCATGAGTCCATTATTTTAAGAAGTCAAGTAAATGTTTACACGGGGAAGAAAATTTTCTTTGTTGGTTAGTAGGGACAGGAGGGGAGGACAACAGAGTGAAAATGGATAATTAAGAGATATGTTTGATATGGATAAAGGGAAAAACAATATAATAAAAGTAAGTGACTAACACAATATATCACTAAGTAAAAGGAAGACATGGAGAAATGCACAAAGGATATAGACAATAAAGGCAAATACTATTGTATATATAATACTGCATTATCAGTTACAGCAAACACTAATCTATGAGTAGATATGAAAAAATAATCTGTAGATACAAGTGTATTAAAGATCTGAAGAAGCAGGGACTATTTACTGTGGTAGGACCAATTTCCACAACTTCTTTGCAAAGCAATTTATCATTATTTGGTAAGTTAGCAAGTCAGTCACTGCACTCATTCTACTCCAATGTATATATTTTAACAAACTTTAGAAATGCACATAGGAATGCATGTTCATAGCTATTAGTTGCAGCATTCTTTGCAATAGAAAATAATACATAAATAAATTATGTCCAATGAGGTTGATTGTACACATATAGCATGGTGGCATTGTATGTGGAATGCTAATTTATAGATAAAATGAATGATTATTAATATTGATAATTTTCAAAAAAAATGTCAAGAATAATGATGTAGTATGCTGCTCCTTTCATATCAAGTCAGAAAGCCTGAAAATGCCATGCAAAATATCCTTTATATATACGTAGAATGGACATGGCTGAGAAAAATACAGAATTCAGATAGAGATTCTGATGGATGAAGGATGGCAAAGATATAAGGATGAGCTACATGGAGGTTTTGAGTACTGAGTAAATTATTTATTTACTTGTATCTGTTGTATGTGTAGAAGGGGCCCTGGTGGTGCACTGGTTAAAGCACTCAACTGCTAATGGAAATGTCAGTAGCTTGCAACCACCAGATGCTCCATATGACAAAGATGTAATAATCTGCTTCAGTAAACATTTACAGCTTTGGAAACCCTACCCTGTCCTGTAGGGTCTCCAGAGTTGAAATCAGCACTATGGTAGTCAGTTTTATCGTAAGTATGGACAACGTTAGCATTAATATTTGTTAGAGCTGGATAGTAGATACACTGCTTTTTACAGGTCTTTTTTTTTTTTTTTTAATACTATTTTCTATATATTTCTATGTGACCTAAATTTTTTATACTATAATTTACTTTTAAAATATTTGACTTGATTTTTTTTAATGAGAGATGATTGTGGGTGCTTAAATACTGATTAGAATAGGCTAAAAGAAAGATAGAAGATATTTAAGGGAGATATAATAACTGGTAAGCAATGTCCCTGAAGAAATATAAGAAATTTGAAAGGAGATTGTCCATGAAAGTTTTAGGGAACCTTCCTTTACCATGGGTCCATATTCAGAAAATTTCATGACACTTAAAAATTGAGATTAAGATTTATTGCAAATTGGAATTAATATTTTGACTTGAATATTGCTTTGGTTAAGGAAGTTTGGGGAATCTACTTCCATAGTGATACCGCCATGGAAACCCACAGAGAGGTCACTATGAGCCAGGTCCGACTCCACAGCACATAACAACAGATAACAGGAATGTACCACAAATAAGATGGATTGAACAAACAGGAGTTTATTCTCTTACAATTTCTGGAGGTTAGAAGTCTGAGTCCGAAGTGCTAGGGTCTAGGGGCTGCTGAGAACCCTTCAACCTTGGGCTTCAGCTCTGCCTCCTGCTCCCAGCCCACTGAAGATGGAGGCCTTTCTTTACTCAGGCAGCTGCTGGCTGCTGAGGCTGACAAATCCAAGGTTGACAAGTAAAAAGGCACAGTTCCAATGTTACAAAACAACATGGCAGGCCACTAATTCATATCCAGAAGAAGTCCTAAGATTAGCAGGGCAAAGCAAGCAGTTGAAGCATGGCTTGGCTACAAGCTGGGGGCCTTCCTCCAAGCTGCTGCTTCTATACTGGAAGCAGCCCACATCTCTAAAGCAGCTACTTGGCTGCCCCAGTATATTCTACTTTGGAGTTGATTGCCAATCTCACCATGGAAATAACTACATTCAGCTGCCCAGCCACTCAACTAGGCCCAGCCAAGATGACAACAGCCTTAACTACCACAAATATTTTATCTTGCTTGGGAAATGTTCATTTAAAAAATAATCCTTATTATGCTGGCCATTTTTTACTACAATAACCATTTGAGTAATTTTCAATATTTAATTGATACATACACTTGACCCATCTGTACTTTCTTATAATTTTGTGCGAATTGAAAAATATGAAAGTCATAGGGTCTCTGACAAACTTTTGTGATGAACAGTTAAGTATTACACTTTCAGAAAAGACTTGAAGTTTCTTTAAAGTGCCCTCTTAGAGGTTTCTTTTTTAGCATTTTAGACACATTTGGCTTTTCTAAAGCAGAGTATCAGGACAAAGAGGTTCTGTCAAACATGCAATGCCCAACTTGTCATGAGAGGCTTTGCTGCCATTTCTGAGAAATCTCCTTTTGGTACATGATTTATCCTAGAATAGAAACAGATTTACAACCAGAATACAGCCTGCAGTGAAATGCCATTCAATGATCCCAGAATTACTTATAAATTTCCTTAGAAGTAATCCCTGTTTCTACATGAATCCTGATAAAACTTCACGATAGATGAAAATATTAGTAATAAAATACATTAATTACACTGGACATTAAAAAAGTAGCCAAATGGAAAATATGCTTTATTTCCTTAAATTTGAACAAGTTAGCATCTGGAAGGTGGCAATTTTTTTTTCACTTTAAATATTGGTTGTCATTGATTTGAATGGATATATATATATATATATATATATATATATATATATATATCAGGAGCTCTGGTAGCATAGTGGCTCAGGCACTTAACTGCTAACCAGAAAGCTGGCGGTTCAAACCCACCAGCCACTCCTCGGAAGGAAGAAAGGAAGATGGGGCAATCTACTTCTGTTGTGATACTGCCTCGGAAACCCAAGGAGGGGTCGCTATGAGTCGGGGCCAACTCGACGGCACATAACAACAACAACAACAACAACATATATATATATATCAGAAGGAAGACTGGACAATCAACTTCTGTAGTGATACTTCCTTGGAAGCTCAAGAAGGAGTCGCTATGAGTCAGATCCGACATGACGTCAGTGAGCAGTGAGTTTGGTATATATATATATATATATATATATATATATATATATACACATATATATATATACACACAAGTCATTGCACATGTAATTACCCATTCTCTGAGTCTGTTGCCAAGTTATGATGACATAATTCAAAACTAGTGGAGCAACAGAGCTAGGAGTATTAGGCTTATTACCTACAGTGACCATGAATAAAATAATTTTATTAATGTGTCTTATAAGATAGAGGGATACTTATTTGTGCTGAAATTTCAAAATAAAGTATTTAAATGTTAATGATTTTTTTAAAAAAATATATTTATTGTGACTAGGGTGAAAGTTTACAGAGAAAATTCATTTTCCACACAGCAGTTCATACACATTTTGTTTCATGGCATTGACTGCAATTCCCTACAATGTAACATCTCTCTTCCCTCTTCTTCCCCATAGTTACCTCTTCCTTGTGTCCTTCCCTCCCATGCACTCTCATGCCCCATACTATCTCCCTGTGTAAACCCTGCCATTCTGTTCTCCCATGATTGATTGCTCTAAGGAGTGTATCTACCTGGTTTAAATGTTCACCCACACATCTGTCTATTGTTTGGCTGGAAGCCACAAGAGTGAGTTCAGTTCCAGACATAAAGGTGGCTAGGGATCATAGTCTCAGGGATCGCACCAGGCTCTATCAGACCAGCAAACACAGTCTTTTTTTTTTTTTTTTTATGATTTTGAGTTTTGCTCCACATTGTTCTCCCAGGATCTCCTGAACTGATCCCCTCTGAATGGGTTGATGGTGATAGCTGGGCAACATCTAGTTCTTCATGTCTCATGGTCATAAAGGCTGAGGATCACATGGTCTATCAGTTTCTTGGACTAATTGTTTCTATGTGGCTTTAAAGCTTAACAATTTTCAATATGTAACAGGCAAGTTCGTCTTCCTGTCAGAAACTCTGTCCAAAGTCAACAATACCTCTCAATAAGTATGACTGCAAAGAACACATTAACAATACATTTTACCTTTCATTTTTAGATTTTCAGGTAAATCTATAAAGCATAATCATTTTTGAGCTTGTTTCAGAGACAAAATATCTAAACATGAATTACTAGTAGCTGAAATATTTCTCTTAGCTCTCAGTTTCAATATTGGTCAAATGTGTAAATGGTGCTAGGTAGAGAAACATCTTTACAAACCAAAGTCTTTATGCCCAAATTATGAGAGGGCTTACAATATAAATTATAACAATGGTAAAGGCAAGACTGGCATTTGACAAAATGATAACCAAGTGAAAAATGAAAAATAGAATACAACTGCCTACATATAGGATATATTTGATATTATTATTTCCTTAAATACCTCTGTAAATCCTTTACTTTCATTGTTTACTTACTAACAGAGAAGGTCATATTAGTCATTGTTCAGCTGTCTTATTTCAAAAGGCATTTTTCTGAAGATAGAACTCACATTACTAAATTATTTTTAATTCACGGTCACTGTAGGTAATAAGCCTGATACTCCTAGTTCTGTTTGCACCATCCTTTTTTTTTTTTTTTTTTTTTTTTAATTGTGATTTGGGTGAAACTTTACAGAGCAAGTTCACTTTCCATACAGCAGTTCACATACACTTTGTCTAACGACATTGACCACAATTTACCACAATGCAACAGCTCCCCTCTTACTTCTTCTCTATAGTTACCTCTTCTTGGTGTCCATCCCTCCATGCACTCCTGCCCCCTGATCTGTCTCTCTGTACAAAAGCAGCCCTTTTTCTTCCCATGGTTGTTCTCTCCAAGGAGTGTATCTACCTCAGGTAAATGTTCAACTCATATGTCTGTCTGTTGTTTGGCTGGAAGCCACAGGTGTACTCCACTAGTTTTGAATTATGTCATCATAACTTGGCAACAGGCTCAGAGAATGCAAGGTAATTACGTGTGCAATTAAACTCAGTTTATCTAATCATAATAGCCTTGTTAAGGGACATGCCAATGACACCAAGGGTGAATTTTATCCCCAAGAGTGGAATTCTTCCAACAGATGCTTCATCTTGGACAATACACATTTGAACTTTGAAAGGATCAGCAGAAGAGATCAGGTGAAAAAATCTTTGAGGATACATCTCATTGGGAGAAATTAGAAGTATAATTCAGAAAAGGAAAATTATTTAGATTGGAAAACTATAACAATGGTGTCTGAATGTAAGTGATAACCACAGAGATAGGAGGATTTTAGAATTTGTTGTTGTTGTTATTAGGTGCCGTCGAGTCGTTTCTGACTCACAGTGACCCCATGAACAGCAGAACAAAACACTGCCTGATCCCGCGCCAGCTCCACGATCCCCGCTATAATTGAGGCCATCATTACAGCCACTGTGTCAATCCATTTCAATGAAGGCCTCCCCCTCTTTCGTTGAACCTCCACGCTACCAAGCATGACATCCTTCTCCAAGGAATGGTCCCTTCTGACAACATGACCAAAATAGGTGAGATGAAGTCTGGCCATTCTCACTTCCAAGGAGAATTTCGGGTG
>NW_006922307.1:504187-507347 GCF_000298275.1 Orycteropus afer afer | reverse complement strand
GGACTATTCCTAAAGGTGTGCAGTAACGTACCAAACAGTGTTTCTTTGCTATTCATAAGGTTTTCCCTGGCCAATTATTTGAGAAGTGGACAGCCTCTTCCTTCTTCCTAGTCTGTCTCAGTCTGTAAACTGGGACGATACCTGTGCACCATGTGCATCCCACTGGGTTAGAAACACCAGTGGCTCAGCCTAAAAACTCACATCAACATGCCACCATGGTAGGACAAACTGACAGAAAAGTTTTCCTCCCTGTTGGAAACCTCTCGTACCACCCTTACCTGGGTCCCTGCAGCTGAATGCTCCTCTGTCCAGGTTCCTAGGCCTTTAATCCCCTTTCTCCTGCTCTCCCACCTGGATGCTTTGGGTGTGCCTGAGTTCCTCTCCCCACTTGGATCCCTGAGGCTGACTGCTCCTCTGTCCCAGTTCCTAGCTTTTTTATCCCCTTTTCCCCACTCTCCTGCCCTGCTGCTTTGGGCGTGTCTGATTTCCCTCTCCTCACCTGGATCCCTGCAGATGACTGCTTCTCTGTCAGGGTTCCTGGCTTTTTTTCCCCTTTCTCCTGCTCTCCTGCCCTGCTGTTTTGGGCATGCCTGAGTTCCTCTTCTCACCTAGATCCCTGCGGATTTTAGAATAGTCCATTAAAAACAAATGCATATAAACAGACCTGGCATATCCTTAATATGAACACGTTGCAATGTTCATTTGGATCATGGGAGAAATGATGTGTGGATATAAATAGTACTAAAAGCAGATTAACATTAATTCCATACAAACTCAGCCACAACCAAGAATGATAAAAACCCAGACTCTAAGGAAAGATAGTTAATTGACCACATTCAGTAGAATCCAGAGTAATAATGTGAATACCTGTTCCATACAGCTTAGATATTTATCTGTTTTTTTAATCACATTAAATCCTTTTCACAGATTAGTATGGGTGAAGACTCTCATACTAATAAATGAAAGATGGATTTTAAATGACTTCATGCATACCTCTGATAATCCATACATTTATTCCAAAGTTTAACAAAATATTACATTCAATAATGCATTTTGATCAATTAAAAATAAATAATGTAGTTATGTTCAATGGTCTCCAGAATTCCTGTGATGGGATCCAATTGATTACCCTCCCTAATTTTTCAGTGTTCGTAGCCTCTGATTGCATAAATAATGTATCAGTTTTTGAGCTTGTTAAGAATCTGTTAAAGAAGATTTGAAACTTTGATAGACTCTTACATTATTTTCTTATTTAAATATATACTGGTAGATTCAGAATCATCCTATCACTTTCTGAACTCTACTTTCTTTCTTATATTTTTAAAATAATATTCTATGAAACACTGTGTGTCATTTTTTAAAATAAAATCAACTCTCACTACTGAATTTCACATACACAAAAGCAGTTTTAAATCATGGCTTCTTATGTATCAATTAGATAACAATTGAGGATTAAAATGTAATTTGTTTTCAGAAATTAAAATATGCAACATTATGTTGAAGGCAGATATGGAATCAGCATTAGGCTTTGTATATAATAGAACAGAATAGCTGTAGAAGCATTTAAAATTATAGTGAAGAATTTTATGTGATTTCACTTAAAAGCAATTTTTCCACACTTGTGTTTCTCATCCTTGTCCCCAGACTACTTCAGTCCTAAAGCTGCTAATTAACTGTCAATATGGCAAACAATATTTCATTTCCTTATAGTGAGATCACAGAGTGGCAGCTGGCTCTTCAAATGTAATATCCTAAAATTGTGTTAAACTGAGATTAAAAAAGGATGACCAGGAAAAGCTTTAAAGTATTGTGATGTTTTTATTTTTAATAAAATGTTTAATATCATATAAAATATCAGACTACTAGCAGCCACAAATATTTAAACCAAGATTGAATTTGAAGTTTAAGATCATGAATGAAAGAACAATAGAAATATAGATTGGAGCGTATATTGTAAAAATTATATAGGGCCCATCTGACCTCTTATAACTTCATGAGGGAGACAAAAAATGACCATCAACATCAGCCCAAGATTGATTCGTTTGAGTTAGAAGTGAGACATAGCTCCTTTCTCCAAACATTTCAGCAATTCTGACACCAGTCATCTCTCCCATGGCACATTCTACTTCTCTGCTGGTTTCAATTATTTGTTTCAGTGGCTACACAGAACTCACAAATAATATTCACAATTATGGGGTTTATTAGGAGTAATGTGTTACAATTAAGGCTTGGGATCAATTCAGGATACATTATTAGATCATGACAAATTTTTGGCTATGTCCATAAACCTGGCCTCTGCCTTGCTCAATCAAGGGATACAAAACTCTTCAGCTCTGCTTATAAGTTTCTCGAGGCACTCTACTCCGCCAAGAATCTTCTTGCCAGAACACTTTCAGCGTTCTCACTCAGTGGGTCAGCATACCCACTGTAATCTCCTTCTCTGTAGGCTAGAAAGCCCACTGCACCATCTCACACAGGTTTCCTGGTTCTGCTGCTACCATTTCTCTGTTTCGACTTCTTGTGGTATATTTGGTGTTATAGTTCTCTTCCTAGCTGTCTCATTCGTCTAGGAGGTTCTCAGTGCAAAGAGCTCAGGTCCAAAGGACATGCCCCACTTGTGACACTTCTGCTTAATGGTAGTAAGATACTTTCTTCTTGTCTCTGGGATGGTTCATTTTGAGACTGCTGATGTAGTTGTTGTTATGCACCGTTGCGTTGGACATGACTCATAGCGACAACTTCTTGGGTTTCCGAGACAGTATAACTATGGAAGTAGATTGCCCAACCTTCCTTCTGAGGAGTGGCTGGTGGGTTTGAACCACCAGTCTTCTGGTTAGCAGTCAAGTGCCTTAAGGACTATGCTACCAGAGCTCCTTCTATTTTAAGACTAGCAATATGAAAAACTGACCAATCCCATTTAAGGGCCCTACATACTTTATTTTCATGGTCCCACCCCAACGATAATGCCATACACCTTATTTGCATTTGACTGCTAATCAGAAGGCTGGAAGTTCAAACCCACCGACCACTCCTTGGAAGGAAGATTGGGTGATCTACTTCCATAGTGATACTTCCTCGGAAACCCAAGGAGGGGTTGCTATAAGTCGGATCTGACAAGATAGCAGTGAGTTTGGTTTTCTTTTTCTTTCTTTTTTTTTTT
>NW_006922307.1:495374-501877 GCF_000298275.1 Orycteropus afer afer | reverse complement strand
CAAAATTCTACCATACGAGTTCCAGCATGATTTCTGTCACCAAGGCCAAATTTTCCAACTACTGGTGAGTCTTCTTTGTTTCCAACTTTTGCATTCCAGACACCAGTGATAATTAACACATCCTGATTGCATGTTTGGTCAATTTCAGACTGTAGAAGCTGATAAAATTCTTTAATTTCCTCATCTATGGCTTTGGTGGTTGGGGCATAAATTTGAGTAACAGTCATATTAACGGGTCTTCCTTGTGGGCATATGGATATTATCCTATCACTGATACAGTGATAAGGAAGACCTAATAAGAATTGATTTTAAAGCATACAATGTCTGTTCAAATAACTACCTCTTGGTCTATATATGAGTTCTACATGAGCAACATTAAGTGTTTTGGAAATCTTATTCTTTGCAAAGTTATTCGTAATTTGTTATGGCCCACACAGGTAAATGTCTTTGCCTAGTCAATAAAACACAATAGTTGTTGTCATTAGGTGTCATCTATTTGGTTCCCACTCATAACAATCTTAGCTGTAACAGAATGAAAAAATACCTGGCACTGTGTCATCCTCAATGTGGTTGTAAAGTTTGAGCCCATTGTTGTAGCCATTGTGTCAATCCATCTCATTGAGGATTTTCCTCTTTTGTTCACTAATCCTTTACTTTATCATGCATGATGTTCTTCTCCAAGGACTGGTCTTACCTGATAATGTGTCCAATGCATGTGAGACAAAATCTCTCTATCCTTGTTTCAAAGGAGCAATCTGCCATCAGCTCCAAAACAGATCTGTTCATTCTTCCAGCAGTCTAAGGTACATTAAGTATTCATCACCAATACCATAATTCAAAGACATCAATTCTTCTTAGGTCTTCCTTATTCATTGTCCAGCTTTCACATGTATGTGAGGAGATTGAAAAAACATCATGTCATGGGTCAAGTGCATCTTAGTTTTCAAGGTGATATCTTTGTTTTTGATATTTTAAAGATGTCCTTTGCAGCAGATGCAGATTCACCCGATGCAATAAATACATTCTTGTCAAACTTCCATGGACACTGATTGTGGATCCAAGTAAATTGAATTCATTGACACTTCAATATTGTCTCCATTTATCATTATGTCGCTTATTGGTCCAGGTGTCAGGATTTTTGTTTTCTTCATGTTGAGTATTAATCCATACTGAGGGCTGTATTCTTTGATCTTAATCAGTATGTATTTCAAGTCCTCTTTGCTTTCAACAAGGAAGGTTGTGTCATCTGCATATTGTAAATTGTTAGAGTCATCCCTCAACTCTAATGTCATGCTCTTCTTCAAATAACCCAGCTTCTCATGTTAGTTTCTCAGAGCACAGATTGATTAAGTATGAAGAAATGATACAATTCTGATTCACACATTTCCAGATTTTAAAGCATACAATGCCTGTTCAAATAACTACCTCTTGGTCTATGTATGAGTTCTACATGAGAAAAATTAAGTGTTTTGGAAGTCTTATTCTTTGCAAAGTTATCCGTAATTTGTTATGGCCCACAGAGGTAAATGTCTTTGCCTAGTCAGTAAAACACAAGTAAACAAATTTTTGTATTCTCTGCTTTTGTCAAAGATCTACCTAATTTCAACAATGATATTCCACATTCCATGTCTTCTTCTGAATCTTAGTTGAATTTCTGACAGTTCCCTGTTGATTTATTGCTGCAATCATTTTTTTCTAATTATCTTCAGTGAAACATTCCTTGCAGGTGACAATTAATGATAAATTTCCACATTCTGTTGGATCACCTTTCTTTGGAATAGGCAAAAATATGAAATTCTTCCAGTCAGATGATCAGGTACCTGTCTTCCAAATTTGTAGATGAATGAGTGTTTCCAATTTTGTACCTAACAACAACAATGAAAATACTTTGCTCATTTCTTTTTCAGGTTGATCTATTAGATTCTTAGAATGATATTAAAATCCGAAGTTACAATTTTTTTTTAATTTGAATCATCTGTATTTCAGAAGTATAATCATATCCAATTTATAATGTTTATTTGTTTTCCCAAATTTTTAAGTTGATATGTATTTATTTCATGATTGTATTTTTGTGTGTGTGTGTTTAGATTTGTGGTCTTGCAAAAGAACACAAGTGAACACAAAAAAGAACACAAATGGACCTCACTGTCTTTTGTTTAGTTAATTATCTTTTAAAATGATAATAATTACTACTATAATAAGATTCATTTCTGGAATCCTATGCCACACTTTTTGTATTTACTCTTCTATTTTTCTCCTATAATTCTTTGGTTAGATATAATTTTATTATGTTTATTTAAATAGTATGTATTTAAACATACTAATATAAAGAGATGTTAAATTTCAAACATACTTGATAAATTAAAAAAAAATGGAGGTTGACATACAACTATTGGAGTTGTCACATTGTCAGTGTAGCATAAGCTACTTTGATTAGTGGAGGCATAGAACACTAGAGTGGACTTTGTTCTAAGTTGAAGTTAAGGAAAAATTTACATTAAGACTGGACAATTTTGAGAGAATATTTGCTATAAATGGCAAAATAAAACTGTAGGATAGATTGAGATAAATTAGAAATGGCAATATTGTGGGAAATATGCAGAATATGTTTATAAAATAATGGGAAGAATATGGTTTACGAGGATAAAATTAAATATGTGAGAGTAAAAGCTTACATTGATTATGGTTCCTGACAAGGTAGCCAAGGATTGAGTTGAAAGCATTAATGATACTTTTCCTTAGAAAGGAAAAGAAACACATATATATATATATATATATATTTTTTTTTTTTCTATAACTAGGAAGACAGGAGTATAGAGTCATATCACTGAGCAATTTGCAAGCTTGGTAGCAAGAATTTGAAAGAGTCCATATGCGATGTTTTCTGTGTCTACAAATTTGAAAGCAACATCATCGGATGATAACTAAGCTTGATAAGGAGACAGAAAGTGATATGACAAAAATTTCTTTCATTTTAATAGGCTAAATTTTAGCCTATTTGACACTCAAAATTAGGTCTCCATTTTCCAGTTGTTCATAGTTAGAGTTGGTAAAGGTTCAGTCAGAAACATACCAGTTTTCATTTCAATAGTAAACTATTCCTGGTATTCTTGCCTCCACCTCACAGTGCAGAGTGCTGATGCCACCCTGAGTAGAGAAGGAAGGCCATGATAAGGACATGGTAGAAGGTGAGCAGGGGGAAGTCCCAGTCTCTGAGGATTTCATAGAGTAGATTAACAGAACTTTATCACCTCATTGCAGACCTTTAATGAGAGAAATCAACCTGAACCTCCTGTTATTTTCAGGTTTTGTTGTTGTTACTACTTGAATATATCTATATGAAATATAGGAGGGTTTCAAATATTTCGGAAGTACAGAGAAGGTTTAACATCGTCACCATGGACAACGGTAGAGTAAATTGGACATATGGGCTTTGTGAGATCTCTGAGCAATGTGGTAAAGCACATTAAATTTTTCTGTCATTTAATTTTTTTTTTTTTATTTTCCCTCTCTATAGCTAGTTCCTTACATAAGAGATAGGTAAAGCAGCTATAGGCATAACTCATTTTATTGTACTCATTTTATTGTGCTTTACAGATACTGCACTTTTTAAAAATTGAAGATTAGTGGCAATCATGAGTTGAACAAGTCTATTAGTGCCATGTTTCCAATAGCTGTGTGCATTTCATTCCTCTGTCACATTTTGGTCATTCTCACAATATTTTAAACTTTTTCATAACAGTATTGTACATTTAATAGACTACATTATAGTATGAACACAGCTTTTATATGTATTGGGAAACCATAAGATTTGTGTGAAATGCTTTATCAAGATATTATGTTTATTGTGATGGTCGGGTATTGAACCCACAAAATCTCCAAGGTATGATTGTATTTGGATTTACCAAAAGTTGAAATTCTGTTAAACCAAAATTTACAGGTACAAGAGAACTTACGATGCCATCACAATATGTTACGAAAATGACAGTGGAGTGATGAATGGGAAAAAAAAAAAAAAAAGGATTGTAAGTGCCTCTGTTACTGTGATCAAAATTTTGACTTCAGGGGTGGGTTATTCAAATGGAGAAAAAGAGGACACTTGAAATGCAGTTATGAATACCTTACCAGGGAAGTTTTTGGGATATGTCTCCAAATTAGACATTAGAGTTTCCGAAGGTAATGTTACGGTTTGAGGTAAAGAAGAGAATTACAAACCAGTATTTAAGTAATGTGTGAAGGGTGAGGTATGATAAGAAAGAAGGAAAAGAATATCAATATAAAATGGCAGATGGTGTTGTGGCTGAAGGGCAAAGTACTCCACAAAACTGATGTTGATATTTATGTAAGTGTGGTGAAAAGCGTGGTTAAGTAATGGGGATTGAGATACAACAACTACATTTTCTAACCTCGGGAAGACCATGTAAATCTAAATAGTCCTGTAAGGATAATGCCAGATAAGCAGTTTATTTGGGGAGGATTCAGATTTCACTCAAGGCAAGAAAATGGAGAGAGCCTTTGAATAGAGAAGTCTGCATGTTTGGGAGCAGCCCTTTCAGACAGCACAAGGAAGAGGTGGGAGGTGGGGGAGGAGTCTCAGGGGTACATGGACCAATAAAGTAAATTAGCAGAATTCCTACTGTGGTTGGTATGTGTGGAGGAAATGGGGGACTGCTAACTGCTGGGGATGAGAAACTTGTTAGATGCTTTCTGTAACCTCTTCCATTTCTGAATATTTTCAATAAAAATTAAAGATGAAACTTTTAGCTACCAAACACATTTTTCATTATTCAGAGGACCCATGAAAAGAGTAAAGTTTTCATTTATACCAATTTCTTTTGATCATAACCACGGTCTCTACTGAATTTCTGGTAGTCCTATTTAAGGGAATTTTTCTGTGACTTCTTGCTCTAAGACTCATTGGACACTGCTCTATTTCTTTCAAAGTTACTCCTTTTGAAGAGAGAGAACTAGAAAGGCAAAAAGAGCAGAGTTGGGACACACAAGGTGCTCTCTTCTCATAATTCTGAAAATTTAAAATGGTTATAGTAATGAATAAACATGGATATAGTAAGACTCAGTCACAGAGAAAGAAGATCTTAAAAGTTTTTAATATTTGTAAAGTTCAGAAATAGGTCTGCTTACCTTTACATGGAATTTATACTTAAACACGTAGCCTCTTCTTTTTCTACCACTCTCATCTTTATTTATTTATTTTGTTCCCTTTCCCTCTGTTCCTTGTCAGTCTTGGTTTGACTTTTCAGCTGTAAAGCATGTCTTTTCTTTCCAACTACTATTATCTTCTTTATATCTGTGGTCCCTGAAGAGGCAATTTACGAAAGTATCTAGGCTTTCAGTCTTCCAATTCTCATCTTGATACCTTGCAACACACTTTCAGCCTTGCTTTCTCATTTAAGACTTCTTTCACTAAGGTAGTTATTGCTAATATAAAGTTCTCACGTATTTGTTTTCTATATATTCCCAAGTGCTCAAAATCCTTACATACACCTATTCAAAAATCTCTTTATTTGTCACTATTTAGTTATCTTCATCATTGCCTTATATTTTTGCTGGAAAATTCAATAAACCTTCTTACTCCAACTAAAAAAAAAAAAAAAAAAAGTCTTTTTCAGATACCTGTTCAGAATAAAATAATTCTCTTTCTCTTTCCAGTTATAACATCAGTAACTTTCCCAACAATTTCTAAGTTTTACTTACTTTACAGATTATGTTTACCATTTACTACCCTTCCACGTTCTCGTCCATTCTCTTTCCATTGCTCTTTTTATTTCCCCATGTCTTCAATTACATCAGATCAATTCCAATTCCATGGATCTCTCCTCCCGTGATACATTCTGCTTTATTTTATTCCCTATCTATGCCTTTAACTGTAAAATTCTCCTGAATGTTCTGGTGCCATCTAAAACAATGTGGCAAAGTTAGACTCCTGAAATTTCCTGCTAAGCACGCATCCATTCTTCCTAACACCATTACTCTCTCAGTCTTACCAGTGTGAGAGTTGGGCACTAACTTTGTTATTGTTGTTGTTGCTGTTACCAACTCATAGCGACCCCTCCTTGGGTTTCCGAGGTGGTATCACTACAGAAGTAGATTGCCCCATCTTCCTTCCAAGGAGTGGCTGGTGGGTTTGAACCGCCAGCCTTCTGGTTACCAGTCAAGTGCTTTAGGCACTACACTACCAGAGCTCCTACACTAACTTTAATACATTTTTAATCTCTCCCTCAATGTCCTATCAACCCTTTTGACCTATATAATCTCTCCATAGATACTTCTTTCTTTATCACTAAATTAAACCCCTTACAAATGTCCTTATTTTTATGCTTGAATACTGTGTCCTGGTTTCCTTGATATCCTGATTTCCCATCTGTTGCACTATTTTCTTCTAATACACCAATATATTTAATATTTAGAGCTCTGGTAGCGTAGTGTCTAAGGCACTTGACTGCTAACCAGAAGGCTGGTGGTTCAAACCCACCAGCCACTCC
>NW_006922307.1:494570-495084 GCF_000298275.1 Orycteropus afer afer | reverse complement strand
TTTCTAATGGTCTCCTAAAAGGAAAGAATCAGAATAGAAGATATTTGTTTGTTTATATGGTTCTCTATATATTCTACATAGATGGTTCATATATATGGTTATGCCAGGTGCCATCAAGTTTGTTCTGATTCATAGAGACCTCATGTTTTATAAGATAGAACTGTGCTGCAAAGGGTTTTCTTGGCTGTGAACTTTATGGAAGCAGATCTCCAGGCCTTTCTTCCATGGTGCTGCTAAGTACACTTGAACCAACATCCTTTTGCTTAGCGGCCAGGCACAAAGAGTTTGCCTCACTCAAGGACCTATATATTCCCACACCTATTACTATTTCTAATATATCTTCTTCTCTACCCTACATACCCTTCATACATAATCTATAATATATCAGGTAGTTTATTATCTTAGGGACATCCTATTTAACCAAAAATACTCTATGAGATATATATATATTATATATATAATATATATATATTATATATATACACACATATATAATATATATAATATATTTATA
>NW_006922307.1:490469-494470 GCF_000298275.1 Orycteropus afer afer | reverse complement strand
ATTCAATAAGGCTTCAAAATCTTACAAATGACTGTAGATATTGAAATAGACATTTGAAATTTTCTGCAGGGTGTGTATTCTTTGGAGAAAATATTAAAATAATTATTTTCCATTTTCTTTCTGTCATTGTTGTTAGGTGTCGAGTCAGCTCCAACTAATAACTTCCTTGTGTGTGAAAGAAAGAAATGCTGCTTAGTCCTATGCAATCTTCATGGCTATTTCAGTATTTGAGTCCATTGTTTCAGCCACTTTGTCAATATATCTCACCAATACACCTTGTATTCCTCGACCCCCCAACTTTATCAACTATAGTGTACTTTTCTAATAATTGATATTTTCTGACAATAATTTCAAAGTAAGTAAGTGAAAATTTCAGCATATTCATTACTAAGGTGCATTCTGGTTGGATTTCTTCTAAGATTGAATTATTCATTATTCTGGCAGTCCATGGTACATTCAATATTTTTCACCAATGGTACAGTTTAAACAAATTAACCATTATTTGTCTTCTTTTTTTATTATCCATCTTTCTTATGAAGCAGTTGTATAGACTGTGGTTTGGCAAGATGTACCCTACTTTTGACAGTTCTATTAGTTCTGGAATTCTACAGTCTAGCATATAATTTTAGTATAACAAGGAAGTAACAAAACACTATGAACAAGGCTCAAGTATCAAGTATGTTTAGTTACTTCCTTGCTATACTTTATGTAATTCTAGTTTAATAATAATGATAATAATGTAGGTTAAATACTGATCTTCAAACAAAAATTTTAGACAGTACCATCTTTTATACATTGGTAATAAGTTGAACTCTGCTAGAGGAAAGTTTTGTATTTTGTTTTTCTGGACTGTGTTGAAATGTTTAAAAGAATATATACTAATATAATGTAAATTAGGTAAATATTTAATACTGGTAAAAAGAGAAAGTATTTAAGACATTGTTATTAATAAAATGGGAAATTTAAGTCAAATTTATTTCTAAGTCTTAGTGAATGACAAGGTTTGATACTGATTCTCACAAGTATATTGACATACATTTATTCAAGAGATAGTTTCACAAAACCAAAGTTTTTATAGAATATGCCATTATATTTCATCTTAATATTAGCTTTTATGTAGAGGTATAAATATGTATGTGCATAATTTTATTAAGTAGTTGACTATTGTATAGTATTATATGATCCCTGAAGAAGGACATAAATCCATCTCTATGTAGTTATATTGGGAGCTCTGGTAGCATAGTGCCTAAGGCACTTGACTGCTAACCAGAAAGCTGGCGGTTCAAACCCACCAGCCACTCCTAGGAAGGAAGTTTGGGTAATCTACTTCCATAGTGATACTGCCTCGGAAACCCAAGGAGGGGTCGCAATGAGTCGGGGCAAACTCGACAGCACACAACAACAGCAATGTAGTTATATTATTTTCTTATTAATGTGCTGCTAGACTTAAATAAAGTGTAAATTGCAATACCAAATAACCATTTAGGTGTGAATGTGTTATGTTATAATTGGACTTAAATCTCTAACCATTTAATCTGAAATGTTAGGAACATTAACACCTACCTTGTTTAGAGTAATTGAGAAAATAGTGTTTGCTAACATATTACAAAAAGGAGTTATCTTCCTATTCTCTAAAATCTCATCAAAACACAGGAATATTGATAAATCCATTTCTTCTTCCAAATTTTCTCTTTTTGAAAAGTGGAGTTTTTTCCTTTTTTTCATTTCTTTTTTAAATATCAATTCAGAGAAGAAAATTAAAAAATCAAATCTCAGAGTTCTTTTCGGTGAAGGTTTTTTTTTTTTTTTTTTTTGTGATTTGGGTAGAAGTTTACAGAGCAAATTCACTTTCCATACAGCAGTTCACATGTGCTTTATATCATGACACTGACTACAATTTACCCCAATGTAATATCTCCTTCCACTTCATCCCAATAGTTATCTCTTCCCTGTCTCCATCCCTCCATACATTCCTGACCCCTGAGCTGTCTCGCTGTGCATGAAAAGTATTTCTTTCTCCCATGATTGTTCTCTTCAAAGAGTGTTATCTACCTCAGGTAAATGCTCAACTCCTGCCCCTGCCTTTTGTTTGGCTGAAAGCCACAGGTGTGGGTTCAATTCCAGACCTGAAGGGCAGCTAGGGGCTATATCAGACCAGCAAACCTGGTCCTCCTCTTCCCCCACCCCAAATGATTTTGAGTTTTGTTCAACATTGTTCTACCTCTCTATCCAGGATCTCCTGTATAGATCTCCCTCCCAGTGGTTGACAGTGGTAGCCAGACACCATCTACTTCTTCTGGTCTCATGGTTTTCTTCATTCTTCTTTGTTCTGGACAAGGAGAGACCCATCATTGCATCTAGATGGCTGCTTGCAGGTTTTTAAGATCCCAGTTGCACCTCACCAAAGTAAGAATTAGAACAATGTTTAGTGTAGTATGTTATGTCAATTGAGCTTGATGTCCCCCTGCAACTATGGTACTATGACCACTGGTTCAACTATTCACTCCCTCTGGGTAGCTGGCTGTGATCAAGAAGTGGCTACAAACTTGTCCCTTGTCAGCTCTACTATACACCTGGGAGTTCTTACAGATCATACAAATACACTTATAGGACCATTGTCTGCCAACCTATACATGGTCTTGAGTACACTTCCTGCTTTGTAGACATACCTAATAGATCAGCCTGTCCAACCATCTATACACCCATATACCTATGTTTCCCTTCACTGACAGCGCAGTATTGTATGCGCAACAGGGTTCATCTTTGTTGTCTGTACCTCCAATGTACCTCTCTATGTCTTCCTCTTACTCAATGCCATCAAGTTGATCACTCACATTTAGTACATTGCCTTTCTCTACACCCAAATCAATACTTATCTCTACGTATCAAATAGTGTTCCCTCCCATCCCCGCCCACCCCTGGTAACCAACAACAACAAAAAAATTTAATTCCACAGATATATCTTTCCTTGACTTTTACAATAATGGACAAAACAGTATTTGTCCTTCTGTGATTGACTTATTTCACTCAGCATAATGTAATCCAAGTTCATCCACATTACACAGTGTTTTAAGGTTATTCTTTAGGGTTGCATAGTATTCCATTGTGTATATGTGCCACAGTTTGGTTATCCATTCCTCAGCTGATGGACTCCTAGGTTGTTTCTATCTTTTTGCTATTATAAATAGTTCTGTGATGAACATGTGTGTTCATATGTTTGTTCTTGTCATGGATCTCACTTCTTTAGGATATATACCTAGTAATGGAATGGCTGGATCAAATGGTATTTCTAATTCCAAATTTTTAAAGAATTACCATACTGCTTTCCACAGTGGTTGTACTATTTCACAGTCCCACCAGCAGTGTATGAGCATCTCAATCTCTTCACATCTTCACCAACATTTGTAATTTTCTGTCTTGTTGAACTTTGCTACCAGTGCTGGGGCAAGACAGTGTCTCATTGTTGTTTTGATTTGCATCTCTCTAATTCCTAATGATAATGGGCATTTCTTTATGTGTTTGTTGGCCGCCTGAATATCATCCCTGGTGAAGTGTCTATTCATATCTTCTGCCCATTTTTAATTGGATTGTTTGTCTTTTTGTTATTGAGGTATTAGAGTTTTCTATAAATTCTAGAGATAAGTCCCCTGTCAGCTATGTCGTTGACAAATATTTTTTCCCAATCTGTAAGTTCTCTTTTGATTCTTTTGGAGAAGTATTTGGAAGCACATGACAATTTAATTTTTAGAAGGTCCCATTCATCTAGTTTCTCTTCTGCTGTTTGTGAATTTTGGGTTATGCTTGATAGTCTATTTATGCCATATATTAGGGCCCCTAAACTTGCCCTTAGTTTTTCCTTGAGGAACTCTATAGTTTTAGGTTTCACATTTAAGTCTTTGATCTATCTGGAGTTAGTTTTTGTGTATGGTGTGAGGTACAGATCTAGTTTCATTTTTCTGCAAATGCATCTCCAGTTTTGCCAGCACCATTTATTAAACAAA
>NW_006922307.1:484042-490369 GCF_000298275.1 Orycteropus afer afer | reverse complement strand
CGGTGAAGGTTTTTTTTTTTTTTTTTTATTGTGATTTGGGTAGAAGTTTACAGAGCAAATTCACTTTCCATACAGCAGTTCACATGTGCTTTATATCATGACACTGACTACAATTTACCCCAATGTAATATCTCCTTCCACTTCATCCCAATAGTTATCTCTTCCCTGTCTCCATCCCTCCATACATTCCTGACCCCTGAGCTGTCTCGCTGTGCATGAAAAGTATTTCTTTCTCCCATGATTGTTCTCTTCAAAGAGTGTTATCTACCTCAGGTAAATGCTCAACTCCTGCCCCTGCCTTTTGTTTGGCTGAAAGCCACAGGTGTGGGTTCAATTCCAGACCTGAAGGGCAGCTAGGGGCTATATCAGACCAGCAAACCTGGTCCTCCTCTTCCCCCACCCCAAATGATTTTGAGTTTTGTTCAACATTGTTCTACCTCTCTATCCAGGATCTCCTGTATAGATCTCCCTCCCAGTGGTTGACAGTGGTAGCCAGACACCATCTACTTCTTCTGGTCTCATGGTTTTCTTCATTCTTCTTTGTTCTGGACAAGGAGAGACCCATCATTGCATCTAGATGGCTGCTTGCAGGTTTTTAAGATCCCAGTTGCACCTCACCAAAGTAAGAATTAGAACAATGTTTAGTGTAGTATGTTATGTCAATTGAGCTTGATGTCCCCCTGCAACTATGGTACTATGACCACTGGTTCAACTATTCACTCCCTCTGGGTAGCTGGCTGTGATCAAGAAGTGGCTACAAACTTGTCCCTTGTCAGCTCTACTATACACCTGGGAGTTCTTACAGATCATACAAATACACTTATAGGACCATTGTCTGCCAACCTATACATGGTCTTGAGTACACTTCCTGCTTTGTAGACATACCTAATAGATCAGCCTGTCCAACCATCTATACACCCATATACCTATGTTTCCCTTCACTGACAGCGCAGTATTGTATGCGCAACAGGGTTCATCTTTGTTGTCTGTACCTCCAATGTACCTCTCTATGTCTTCCTCTTACTCAATGCCATCAAGTTGATCACTCACATTTAGTACATTGCCTTTCTCTACACCCAAATCAATACTTATCTCTACGTATCAAATAGTGTTCCCTCCCATCCCCGCCCACCCCTGGTAACCAACAACAACAAAAAAATTTAATTCCACAGATATATCTTTCCTTGACTTTTACAATAATGGACAAAACAGTATTTGTCCTTCTGTGATTGACTTATTTCACTCAGCATAATGTAATCCAAGTTCATCCACATTACACAGTGTTTTAAGGTTATTCTTTAGGGTTGCATAGTATTCCATTGTGTATATGTGCCACAGTTTGGTTATCCATTCCTCAGCTGATGGACTCCTAGGTTGTTTCTATCTTTTTGCTATTATAAATAGTTCTGTGATGAACATGTGTGTTCATATGTTTGTTCTTGTCATGGATCTCACTTCTTTAGGATATATACCTAGTAATGGAATGGCTGGATCAAATGGTATTTCTAATTCCAAATTTTTAAAGAATTACCATACTGCTTTCCACAGTGGTTGTACTATTTCACAGTCCCACCAGCAGTGTATGAGCATCTCAATCTCTTCACATCTTCACCAACATTTGTAATTTTCTGTCTTGTTGAACTTTGCTACCAGTGCTGGGGCAAGACAGTGTCTCATTGTTGTTTTGATTTGCATCTCTCTAATTCCTAATGATAATGGGCATTTCTTTATGTGTTTGTTGGCCGCCTGAATATCATCCCTGGTGAAGTGTCTATTCATATCTTCTGCCCATTTTTAATTGGATTGTTTGTCTTTTTGTTATTGAGGTATTAGAGTTTTCTATAAATTCTAGAGATAAGTCCCCTGTCAGCTATGTCGTTGACAAATATTTTTTCCCAATCTGTAAGTTCTCTTTTGATTCTTTTGGAGAAGTATTTGGAAGCACATGACAATTTAATTTTTAGAAGGTCCCATTCATCTAGTTTCTCTTCTGCTGTTTGTGAATTTTGGGTTATGCTTGATAGTCTATTTATGCCATATATTAGGGCCCCTAAACTTGCCCTTAGTTTTTCCTTGAGGAACTCTATAGTTTTAGGTTTCACATTTAAGTCTTTGATCTATCTGGAGTTAGTTTTTGTGTATGGTGTGAGGTACAGATCTAGTTTCATTTTTCTGCAAATGCATCTCCAGTTTTGCCAGCACCATTTATTAAACAAAAATCCTCTTCCCCATTTAATGGATTTTGGCCATTTGTGAAAGATAGCTGACCATAGGTTGATGGATCTATTTCTGGGTTCTCAATTTTATTCCATTGCTCTATGTCTCTGTCATTTTATCAATACCAGGCAGTGTTGACTACTGTGGCTGTATAGTAGGTTTTGAAATTTGGCAGTGTGAGACCTCCTACTTTGTTCTTCTTCAGTAGTGCTTTGCTTTTCTGAGGTTTCTTTCCTTTCCATATAAAGTTGTTGTTGTTGTTGCTGTTGTTGTTGTTATCTGCCATCAAGTAAGACATAACTAATAGTGACCCCTCCTTGAGTTTCTGAGGCGGTATCACTGCAGAAGTAGATTGCCCAACCATCCTTCTGAGGAGTGGTTGGTGGGTTTGAACCACCAGCCTTCTGATTAGCAGTCAAGTACCTTAGGCACTATGCTACCTGAGCTCCTAATATAAACTTAGTGATTGGTTTTTCCATATCCTTAAAGAATGTTGATGAGCTCTTGGTTGGAATAGCATTGAATGTATAGATTGCTTTGGGCAGAATTGACATTTTCAAAATGTTCTATCTTCCTATCCATGAGCATGGGATGTTCTTCCATTTATGTAGATTTCTTATGGTTCCTTGAAGTAATGTTTTATAGTTTTCTTTGTGCAGGTCTTATGTATCCCTGGTAAGGTTTATTCCCAAATATTTTATTTTTTTTTTGGTAGCTATTGTAAATGGTATTGATTTCCTTATTTCTTTTTGAGCAATCTCTTTACTGGTGTAGATGAATCTAACTTATTTCTGGGTGTTGGTCTTGTATCCTGCCACGATGCTAAATCTCTAATTAGCTCCAGTAGATTTTTGACATAGTCTCTTGAGTTTTCTAGTTATAAGATCATATCATCATCAAATAGGGATAGTTTGATTTCCTCCTTATCAATTTGGATGCCTTTGATTTCCCTTTCTTGCCTTATGGCCCTGGCTAGGACTTCCAGTACAATGTTGAATAGAAGTGGTGTTAGAGAGCATCCTTGTCCGGTTCCTGTTCACAAGAGGAATGGTTTCAGTTTTTCTCCATTGAGAATAATTTTGACTGTTGGTTTTGAATAGATGTCCTTTATTATATTGAGAAATGTCCCTTCTATTCCTATTTTGCTGAGAGTTTTGATCAAGAATGGGTGTTGAATTTTATAAAATGCCTTTCTGCATCAATTTATGTGATCATGTGGTTCTTCTCCTTTGTTTTATTTACATGATGGATGATGTTGATTGTTTTTCTAATGTTAAACCATCCTTGCATACCTGATATGAACCCCACTTAGTCATAAAGAATGATTTTCTTAATATGTTGTTGGAGTCTATTGGCTAGGATGTTGTTGAAGATTTTGCATCTATATTTCATGAGAGATATTGGTCTATAGTTTTCCTTTTGAGTGATGTATTTGCCTGGTTTGGTATGAAGGTGATGCTTGCTCCATAAAATGAATTTGGGAGGATTCCATCCTTTTCTATGTTTTGGAAAAGTTTTTGTAGAATTGATGTCAGTTCTTCTCTGAATGTTTAGTAGAAATCTCCAGTGAAACCATCTAGGCCAGGACTTTTTTGTTGGTAATTTTTTTTTTTTTTTTAATGACTTGTTCAATTTCTTCTTTGTTATGGATCTATTTAATTTTTCCACATCAGTCTGTGTTAGTTTAGGTAAGTGGTGTGTTTCCAGAAATCTGTCCATTTCTTCCAGATTTTCAAATTTGTTGGAGTACAGTTCTTCATAATATCCTGATATTATCCTTTTTATTTCAGTTGTTTCTGTTTGATGTCACCCATTGCATTTCTTATTCATATTATTTGTATTCTCTACCTCTTTTCCTTTGTTAAATTTGTCAGTAGTTTGTTGATTTTCTTAATCTTGTCAAAAAACCAACTTCTAGTATTATTGAATTTTCCTATTGTCTTTCTATTTTCTGCTTGAATCTTGAGTATTTCCTTTCTTCTGGTGACTGTAGTTTTTCTTGCTGTTCTTTTTCTGATTGTTGGAGATATTGGTTTAAAGTGTTGATTTTGGCTCTGTCTTCTTTTTGATGTGTGCATTTATTTCTATAAATTGGCCTCTAATTGCTGTTTTTTGCTGTGTCCCAAAGATTCTCATATGCTGTTTTCATTCTCATTTGACTGAAGGAATTTTTGAATTTCAATTTTTATTTCTTCTCTTACCCAGTCTTTCTCAAGGAGTGTGTTGTTCAGTTTCCACGTGTTTATTCTTTTTTCGTTGGTCTTCTTATTGTTGATTTCTAATTTGATAGTATTATGATCTGAGAAAATGCTTTGTAGTATTTCAATGCTTTTAAATTTTTTAAGGCTTGATTTATGGCCAAACACATGGTTTATCATGGAAAATGTTCCATGTGCATTGGAAAAGAATGTATATTGTGCTGCTGTTGGGTGAAGTGCTCTGCAGATGTTTATAAGGTCAAGTTGGTGGATTGTGTTGTTTAGCTCTTCTGCATCTTTGTTGAGTTTCTTTCCAGTTGTTCTGTCTTTCATTGAAAGTGGTGTATTAAAGTCTACTACTGTGACTGTAGGAGCCCTGGTAGCATAGTGCCTAAGGCACTTGACTGCTAACCAGAAGGCTGGCGGTTCAAACCCACCAGCCACTCCTCGGATGGAAGGTTGGGCAATCTTACTTCCGTAGTGATACTGCCTTGGAAACCCAAGGAGGGGTCGCTATGAGTCAGGGCCGACTTGATGGCAAATAACAACAACAACAACTATGACTGTGAAGTCATCTATTTGCCTTTTCAACTCTTTAAAAGTAGGATTTATGTATTTTGGGCCACTTTCATTGGGTCCATAGATATTTATTATGGTTATTTCTTCTTGTTCAATTGATCCTTTTATCATTATATAATGTCCTTCCTTGCCTTGTATGATGGTTTTTGTCTTAAAGTCAGTTTGATCAGAAATTAATATTGCCATTCCTTCTCTTTTACAGTTGCCATTTGCTTGATATATCTTTTTCCAACCTTTGATTTTTAGTCTAGTTTTGTCTTTGTCTCTAAGGTGTGTCTCTTGTAGACAGCATATTGATGGCTTTTGTTTTCTTATCTAATCTGCCACTCTCTGTCTCCTGAGTGGTGCATTTAATCCATTAACATTCAGTGTAATTATTGACAAGTATGAATTGGTTGCTGTCATTTTGTTATGTGTTTTTTCATGGTGTCTCTGGTTTCTTTAATCCATATTGTTTTCTGTGCTGAGCTCATTATATTTATGAATCATTTCCTTTGTTGCTGTTGTTTTAGCATTTGCTGATTATTTGTGCTTGTCCTTTATTTAATCGTGATGTGAAATTTTATATTTTTCTTTGAGGTTACCCTGTGATTTATAATTTTTCCCTCAAGTTTAGAACCATCCATTTTATCTTGCAACTCTCTTGACTTCCACACCATTTAGAAGTTCTGTAACTACACAGTATTTTCCCTCTTTTTGGTTTGTGGTTGTCCTCACCTGTGAATTGATGGCTCTGGTTCCCTGTTTACAGTTTCATAAGCTCATTTTACTCTGGATATGTCCATGGCTGTGATTTCTGTGTTATGTCATCTTGTGTATTAATGGTCGGTTGTTGTTTCCTATTTTTGGTTCTTTGTTCAAAGGACTTCCTTTAGTATCTCTTGTAAGGTTGATCTGGTTTTAACAAATTCCCTTAATTTCTGCTTATCTGGAAATCTCCTAACTTCACCATCATACTTGAGGGACAATTTTGCCATGTATATAATTCTTGGTTAGAAATTTTTCTCTTTTAGGTTTTTATATATACGCCCCCATTACCTTCTTGCTTGCATGGTTTCCACTGAGAAATCAGAGCTTACTCTTATTGGCTGTCCTTTGTAAAAAACTTTTTCTTTTTTCTGTGCTGCTTTCAGGATTTTTTCTTTGTCATTGGTTTTGATGAGTTTGATGATATGTCTTGGTGATTTTCTTTTATGGTCTATCCTGTCTAGGGTTCATTGGACTTCCTGAATGGATATATTCTTATATTTCATCATATCAGGGTAGTTCTCCAACAAATCTTGGACAATTTTCTCAGGTGTCTATCCTGTTTGGGGTTCGTTGGACATCCTGG
>NW_006922307.1:476952-483881 GCF_000298275.1 Orycteropus afer afer | reverse complement strand
TCATTTATTTTGTCATTTTGTTCTGGTATTTTCTTCTAAAATTCTAGGTTTTTGTCTGTGTTTTTCTTAGTCTGTCTCTCAAGCCTTTGAAGATACCTAAATATAATTCTTTTGAATTCCTTATCAGAGAGTTCCAATGCTGCTTCTTCCTCAGGGATGTGTTCTGGATATGTATCCTGCTCCCTTGTTTCTACTACTTTATCTTGCTTCTTTGTGTGAACTGTGATGGTGTGTTGTCCTCGAGACATTGTGGCATTGTTTTATTTAAATCTCTGGTAATTGTTTGCGAAGAGCATCTAAGGGTGATTCAGGCTCTTCTTGGTGGTTGTTTATTGTTGGCCCATTGGTGGAGAAAAAAAGTGGTGGCTCCCATTCAGTAAGTGATACTGCAGGAGGTGTGGGTGTAGTTGTGTTGTATGGGGACTGTTGCTGTCTTCCACCTTGTTAGACAAAAATAACAGTTGAATAGCCATCAAAAAAGTAAAAACAAATGGATAAAAAACACAATCTGTGTTAATTGGTTCCTATTTTCTTTGTTGAAGAGGGTCTGTGCAGTCTTTCTATTCCGCCATCTTACTGAAACTCGCAAATCTCAGAGTTCTTATGAATTAGTTGAGTACTCCCATGACTCACTGACCAATGTATTGTACTATGGTGGCCTGCAAGTTGCTGTGATGCTAGAAGTTATGCCAGTATCCTTTCAAATACCAATAGGTCATCCAGGTTTCACCAGAGTTTCCAGAATAAGACAGACTAGGGAGAAGGACTACTCTAAAAGAATTGATCATTGAAAACCTAATAAATAGCAGGAGTAAATTTTCTGATAGAGAGCCACAGGATGAACCCCTCACATAGAAAGATACTCAAAATACTAATGAGGAAAAGTTGTGTCCCTATATAAAGTTTACCTCAATAACAAGGACAGAGTAAAGATATGAGACCTTCGTTTGGTGATGTGGCACACCTCAAAATGTGAAGAAATATCTGTAAATATCTAATAACAATTAGAATATGGAATACATGAAGTATGAAACAAAAAAATCTTTAAATTATCAAAAATAAAATGGAATGCATAAAGATCAGTATTCTAGGAATAAGTGAGCTGAAATGGACTGATATCAGCTATTTGGAAAAGGAAAATTTTCCAGGAATGGGAAATTGAAGAGGAATGACTTTGCATTTATCATCAAAAGGAATATTTGAAGATCTATCCTGAAGTACAGTGCTGTCAGCTATAGGATAATATCCATATGATACAATGAAGACCAATAACATAAGTATTCAATTTTGCACACCAACAGCTAATGCCAAAGAAGAAAAAAAATGAAGATGTTTACCAATTTCTTCTATCTTTAGTTGATTAAATATGCAACCAACATACATTGATAATTACTGCTGACTGAAATGAGAAAATTGGAAACAAAGAATAAAGGTTGGCAATGGAACCCTTACCATTGGTAATGGTTGGTAATAGAATGGAACTGGAGTGGAATGGAAAATATGACCTTAGTGATAGAAACAATGCTAGAAATTGTGTGATAGAATTTTTCAAAAACAATGATTTATTCTTTGCTTTTTTCCACAACATAAATACTGACTATACATATTGACCTTGTTTTATAGAATACACATGGACCAAATAAACAACATCAGTGGAAAGTAACAAAGGAAAAGCTCGATATTAACACTCATAACAAGATCAGGGTATGACTATGTAACAGACCATCAATTGCTCATATGCAAGTTCAAGTTGAAGCTGAAGAAAATTAAAACAAGTCCATGAGAGCCAAAATACTATCTTGTGTATATCCCACTTGAATTTAGTGATAATCTCAAAAACAGATTTAATACATTGAACACTAATGACAAAAGACCAGAAAAACTATAAGATGACATCAAAAACATTTTATGTGAAGAAAGCAAAATGTCATTAAAAAGAAAGGGAATAAACAAAAGGCCTAAATGGGTGTCAGACAAAACTGTGATAATTCTTCTTGAAGGTAAAGTAGCCAAAATTAATGAAAGAAATGATGACATAAAAAACTGAACAGAAGATTTCAAAGACCAGAAAGAGTGAAATTTTATATGTATATATATATATATATATATATATATATAATGTGCAAGAACCAGGAGTTAGCAAACCTAATGGAAAGAACACATGTTACTTCAAGCTAAAAATTTTCTTCAAGTTTGAAAGTAAGCTGAAAGAATTGAAGAAAGAAATTCAAGCCTGGAGTAGTAACATTGAGAGATTCTATGGCCAAGATATGGGACAACAGAAGAACTATTGAGGGAAACTGGAAGGAATACACAGTCACTGTACTAGAAATAATTGGTCAGCATTCAACAATTTCAGAAGGTTGCTGTTATTATTGTTAGGTGCTGTCAAATTGGTTCTGACTCACAAAGACCCTATGCACAACAGAATGAAAGACTGCCTGATCCTGTGCTAGCCTCACAATATTTACTGTGCTTGAGCACGTCATTGCAGCTACTGTGTTAATCCATTACATCAAGAGTCTACCCCTTATTCACTGAGCCTCCATTGTACCAAGCACAATGTCTTTCTCCAGGGAATGATCCTTTCTGACAACATGGTGAAACGAAGTCTGGCCATTCACATTTCTGTGGAGCATTCTGGCTCTACTTCATCCAGGACAGATTTGTTTGTTCTTCTGAGAGTCCATGGTATCTTTGGTATTTTTCACCAACATCACAATTCAAAGTCATCATCCACAGAAGAGTGTCTCTTTTTCCAGGATGTCCATAAATATACCGGAAGCAGGCCATAACCCTAGGGAAACTACCTTTCAATAGATTGGCTGCTCAAACCATATACATCTGATCCCATTATTGGAACAAGCCACAACACAATTACTTAAACCACACAGAATTGTGGTCCAGCCAAGTTGACACACAGCTCCAACTATCACAGCCCACCCCTTGTCAACTTGGCAGTTGTACACATCTTCTTAACCACATATAATCTCTAAATAAGGACAATTCTAAAGTCATATTTGCGCCTAACATGATACACTAACACATGTACAACTGAAATGCATTAACCTTATTTACATTTCACAGTTCATAATAGAAGGAAACAAAAATATTTGATGCATATATACAATGAAGAAGTATAACAATCACAGTCCTCATTTCTGCAACTGGCCACATGGTCATAGCTGATATTCAGAACTACCTTCTTCTACCCCCCATTCTATATCTCCCTTACCCTCAGCTAGCAAATCAGCTGGTTGTGGTTTTTTGCCTGATGGGGTGACACAAACCTTCATTCCTGAAGGGTCTGGGCCATTAGTAGTCATATCAGAATTGGGTTGCTGTAATTTTCATTGACTTTAATCACAGGGCATGGCAGTACTAAGAGATGTCCTAAAGAATCTCCTGTATTCCAGATGTATTCTTCTTTACCTCCATTATGTAATGCCAATCCAATTTCCCCTTGGTAATCAGGATCTATCACACCAGATAGGACAGTAATGTCCTTCTTTGTGTATTGATCCAGAGGCATAAGGAAGCCAAAATGTCTGGGTGGCATTCTTAATTTTCAGTTCTATGCAATCAGTATTGTCTCTCCAGGTGGGAGTGTTCCTCCCTTTGGGACTAAGATCTCCAGATCCACAGAACATCGGGTAGCAGGGATAGGAAGCAAAAAATTTTGAGTGGGTCATTAGAGGTAATAGTGAGTGGTACCATTCTCTTGGTTCCTGGACCTAGCTATTGGAGAAACAGAACCATATATTGGACACAGGTTTAGATCATATACAACTTCCTGGAGAATATTGCTCCAACCCTTCATGGTATTTCCACCTAGCTGGAGCTGTAATTGTGTTTTCAATAAGCCATTCCACCATTCTATCAAGCCAGCTGCTTCTGGATAATGGAGAACATGGTAAGACCAATAAATTCCATGAGAATAGGCCCATTGCCGCACTTCATTTGCTGTGAAGTGAGTCCCTCGATCTGAAGCAATGCTGTGTGGGATACCTTGATGGTGGGAAAGGGATACTGTAAACCCATGGATGGTAGCTTTGGCAGAAGCATTGCATGCAGGGAAGATGAATCCATATTCAGAATAAGTATCTATTCCAATAAGAACTATATGCTGTCCTTTCCAAGATGGAAGTGGTCCAATGTAATCAACCTGCCACCAGTTTGCTGGTTGATCACCCTGAGGAATGGTTCCATATCGTGGACTCAGTGTTGGTCTCTGCTGCTGGCAGATTGGGCACTCAACAGTGGTGGTAGCCAAATCAGCCTTGGTAAGTGGGAGTCCATGTTGCTAAGCCCATGCATAACCTCCATCCCTGCCACCATGGCCACATTGTTCATGAACCCATGGAGCAATGAAAGGAGTAGCTGGGAAAAAAGGATGGCTGGTTTCCACTGAACATGTAATCCTATCCACCTGATTGTTAAAGTCCCCCTCTGCTTAGGTCACCTTTTGGTGAGCATTCACATGAGACACAAATGTCTTTACTCCTTTGGCCCAGTCAGAAAGATCTATCCACATACCTCTTCCCCATACTTCCTTCTCACCAATTTTCCAATCATGCTCCTTCTGAGTCCCAGACCATCCAGCCAAGCCATTAGCCACAGCCCATGAATCTGCATATAATTGCACATCTGGCCGTTTCTTATTCTATGCAAAGTGAACATCCATATGTATGACTAGAAATTCTACCCTTGGGAGGATTTCCTTTCACCACTGTTCTTTAAGGAAGTCCCAGAAAGGGGCTGCAATGCTGGTGCTGTCCACTTTCTAGTGATGCCTGCATATCACACAGAACCATCTGTAAACCAAGTACGAGTTTTCTCTTCCTCAATCAACTGATCGTAAGGAACTCCCCATGAGATCATAGGTGCAGACTGGGAGAGGGAAGGTAATGTGACTGGAGTGGAGACCATAAAGATTTATAGCACTTCCTCATGCAACTTACTTGTGCCTTCAGGTCCTGCTTGAGCCCAATCTATGATATACCACTTCCATTTAATGATAGAGTGCTGCTGTGTACTTCCAACTTTATGATTCTGTGGATCAGACAACACCCAGTTCATAAAGGACAGCTCTGGCCTCATGGTGACTTGGTGGCCCTTGGTTAGGCATTCAGTCTCTACTAAAGTCCAGTAACTAGCTAAAAGCTGTTGCTCAAAAGGAGAGTAGTTATCTGCAGAGGATATCAGGGCTTTTCTCCAAAATCTCAAATTGTGATTCACCAATAATGACCTGCCAAAGACTCCAAACAGCATCTCTATCTACTACAGACACTTCAAGCACCATTGGATCATCCAGATCATATGGCCTAAGTGGCAGAGCAGCCTGCATGACAGCTTGAACCTGTTGCAGAGCCTTCTGTTGTTCTGGGCCCAATTCAAAACTAGCAGCTTTCTGAGTCACTTAATAAATAGGCCACAGCAACACACCCAAATGAGGGATATGTTGCCCCCAAAATCCAAAGAAGCCCACCACATGTGCCTCCTTTTTAGTTGTGGGGGAAGCCAGATACAACAAATTATCCTTCACTTTAGTAGGAATATCTTGACTTGCTCCACACCACTGGACCCCTAGAAATTTCAATGATGTATAGAAGGTGCCTGAGTTTTAGTTGGGTTAATTTCCCAACCTCTATTATTTGTTTGTCTCACCAATAAGTCTAAAGTCATTGATACTTCTACCTTACTATGTCCAATCAGCATAATGTACCAATGTGGTGTCTTGGGGAAGGGAAATGTGATCAAGATCCCTATGGACTAAATTATGACATAGTGCCAGGGAATTGATACACTCCTGAGGAAGCACCATGAAAGTATACTGTTGGCCTTGCTAGCTGAAGGCAAACTGCTTCTGATGGTCTTTTAAAATTGGTACAGAGAAAAGGCATTGACCAGATCAATAGCTGCATACCAAGTACTAGGAGATATACTAATTTGCTCAAGCAGTGAAACCACATCAGGAACAGAAGCTGTCAACACCTGAATAATACAATAACCTACTGTCATTCTCCAACATCCACCAGTTTTTTGCCCAGGCCAAATAGTTGAATTAAATGGGGATGTGGTGAGAATCACCACCCTTGTATCCTTCAAGTCCTTTATGGTGGCATTAATCTCTGGAACCCCTCCAGGGATGCAGTATTGATTTTGGTTTACTATTTTTCCAGGTAGAATGGCTTCCACTTGGCTTTACCTACCGTAATAGCCCTTACTCCACATGTCAGGGAACCAATGTGGGAATTCTGCCAATTGCTCAGAATATCTATTCCAATTATGAATTCTAGAACTGGGGAAATCACTACTGGGTGGGTTTGGGGACCCACTGGACCCACTGGGAGATGTACCTTAGCTAAGACTTCATCAATAACTTGACCTCCATATGGCCCCACTCTGACTGGTTGGTCACAATGATGCTTTGAGTCTTCTGGAATTAGTGTCAGTTCAGAGCCAGTGTCCAGTAATCCCCAAAAAGTCTGATTATTTCCTTTTCCCCAATGAACAGTCACTCTTCTAAAAGGCCTCAGATCCATTTGGGGAAGGCTGGGAGAAAGATTGACATAAATTTCTGGCAATGTAGTAAGGTCCTTCCTCAAAGGGACCCAGCCTTCCCTTCATTCAAGTGGTCGTGGGTCTATAAACTGACTCAAGTCTGGGAATTGATTGAAAGGCCATGACTCTGTATTGTGGCTATCCAATCTAAGCTGCTGTTCATGTGACCTAGAATTCTTCTGTCTATACAGATCAAGCAAATATTTAGTAAGTTTGCCATGTATTTCGGGTCTCCGGGAGCAAGGTAAGCACGGGCGGGCTTGTGCTTCCTCACTGATCTGCACTGAACACTTTCCCTTGTTACACTCCCGAGAGGGACCGGGTCTCCGGGAGCAAGGTAAGCATGGGTGGGCTTGTGCTTACTC
>NW_006922307.1:468043-473372 GCF_000298275.1 Orycteropus afer afer | reverse complement strand
GGAGGGTTGACAAAAGAGGGGGAGGCCTTCAAGGAGATGGATTGATATGGTGGCTGTGATGATGGGCTTAAGTATAGCTGGGATTGTGGGGCTGGCGCGGGATCGGGCAGTGTTTCGTTCTGCTGTGCATGGGGTCGCTATGACTTGGAAACGACTCGATGGCACTTAACAACAACAACAAGCCATGTATTTCACTACCAGGAACACCATGCACAAGTAGTCAATGCCATAATTCCACATGAGTCAGAATATTCTGATTAGTGTTCAGACTCTGCTGTTCATTATGGTAACCACACCCACCTTGCCTTTGTCAATTAGCTGCTGCTACTTGGCCACTACTACCATGGGGTCCAATCAGCCCCATAGTAGTTAAGTGTCTTAGTTTAATTAGGGCAGTTTCCACTGTCCAATCCAGCTTACATAAAATAGCAATTACAGCAGTCTTCAAGGATGCTGGAGCTCCCTTCACAAATTTATTCCTCACCATTCTGATGAAAAGCGTGTCTTCTGGACTCTCCATTTCTGGCTCTGATAAATCCCCTCTAACAGGCTAATTTTCCTAAGCCTCTGGATATCTTCTTCTACATTATACCAAGGCAGGTCTGGTACTACAACTTCACTTAAGCCAACCAAATAAACTATTAGATCCTTTCCTAACCTCTCGAGCTGAAACATTGAATGAAGAATGCATACTTAGCCTAAATCAATAAACTCAGAAAGATCCAATGGTACATTTCTTACACCATTATCCCACACATTCAGTAGCTATTCCCGTACATATTCTCCAGGGTTCTGTAGGCACATGTTAGCAAAATCAAGTAGGTCTTTTAGGGTGTAGTGTATCTCCTCCTCAGTTACACTTTGTATTTCACCTTTTGGGGCTCACTTGAACTTAATTTTAGTTATAGGTCTAGCAGCAACAATGGTTGGTTAGGATAATTCTGGAGAACATTCAACAATGTCTTCCATGGCCTCTGCCTCAGGCAATGACCCAACAAGAACAGTTGGGTTAATCCCATCAAACTGAGGTAGAGGGGATAATGGTTTTATAGTAATCCCTTCAGATGAGAGGGACTCAACAGAATCTACAGGCTCCCTATCCTGATCTTCCTGCCTATCTGCCCTTATGTCCCCATTCCAGGTTTTAGGATCCCATTTATTCCCAATCAATGCCCTCACTTTAGGTTCAGACACCATTCTTTGTTGGCAATTTAATTGGCATTGTAATTCAGCAACCCTTACAATAAGACTCTGGATTTGTTTTTTTGTCAATATCAATTCTGTTACTAGAAAAAATAAGGCTTTCTTTCAGAGCACAACTAGAAACATTGAGGTCTTTTATGTGGCATTTGAGCTGTAGCTCAGCAACCCTGAGCTTATCTCACTCTTTCATCACTTTGTCTAGTGTAAGTAGGACCAACCAATCAGCTTCCTTATATTCCATGCTGACAAAATTGCAGAAAAGCATCAAATATATGATCACCCAGAGTCTCCCTTTTTACAAGTACTTGGCCTATTGATGGTACTATTTTGCATATTAATGTTCCCACCTCATGCCACAGAGTAGCAGGGCCCTCTTTACTAAGGGAGTCAGAGTCACCAGTGTCTTTATGATTAATCAAATTGGAGAACTAATTTACGAAGCCCAGCCTTATGATTTTCTCTCTCTAGAACCATTCCTGGTACCAAATGTGTTAGACTGGGTTCTCTAGAGATCAAAACCAGTGAAGCTTATATATATATAAAGAGAGAGAAAGAGATATTTATCTTAGGAAAATGGCTCACACACTTATAGAAGCTGGCAAGTCTCAAGTTCTTGTATCAAACGTCAAGCTGGAGGCTTTTCCCGACTCACATAGCTGTAGGGGCTGACAACCTCAAGGTTGACAGACAGTATATTGGCTGTTGACTCCAACAAATGACAAATCCAAGATCTCCAGGTGCTCACGGACAGTTGTAGGCAGGACAACAGAATCCCAATCCATGGAAGAATGTCTCTTTTCCCAGATGTCCATAGATATACTGGAAGCAGGCCACACCTCTAAGGAATGGATTAGAATCCCTTCCAATGGATTGGCTACTCAAAACATATACATCTGATCCCATCATGGGAACAACCCACACCATAATTGCTTAAACCACACAGAATTGTGGTCCAGCTAACTTGACACACAGCTCCAACTATAACACTGGTCTTTTTTTTTTTTTTTTTTTTTAAGTGAATGTCCCATCCTACTTCCCTGTTGGTCGGTCTTCATCTCAAAGCTCTACTGAAATTTGTCCTTGAAGGCTTACCCTGCTAATATTTGAAATATAGATGGCATAGCTTCCAGCCTAAAAAACATGCAAGCCACCACAGTAACCACAGTATGACAAACTGACCTATGAGTGGTTGTCGTTAGCCATTAGGAGGATGCAAATCAAAACAAAAATGAAATATGATCTCACCATAACATTAAGTGAAACGTAAAAAAAGAAAAAAAAAAAAAGTCTGTTAAATGGTACAACTGTTTGGAAAACACTACAGCATCTCCTTAAAATGTCTGATGCCTGCCACTGGCCTGTCAATTTGTCGTACTCTGATGGCTTGCATGTTGCTGTGAGGCTGCAAGCTATGGCACTGGTATTTCAAATACCATCAGGGTCACCCAGGGTGGACAGGTTTCAATGGAGATACCAGTCTATGATAAACAAGGTCGAAATAAGAGGTGATCTATTTCTTAAAAAAAAAATTAACTGCTGAAAACCTTACCAATAGCAGTGAAATATTCTCTGATATAATGCTGAGATATAATCCCCTCAGCTTTGTAGGTACTCAATAAATGACTAGGAAAGAACTGCTTCCTCAAAATAGAGGCAACCTTAATGACGGGTTGAGTAAACCTTTTTGGACCTTGATTTGCTAATGTGGCATAACTCAAAATGACAAAACAAAACAAACAAGAAACTCCTGCAAATATTCATTAATAATCAGAATGTGGAATGTACAAAGTATGAGTCTAGAAAAATTAGAAGTGTCAAAAATGACATGAAATGCATAAAAATTGATATCATAAGCATTAGTGAGCTGAAATGGGCCTAGGTTTAGACATTTTAAATCAGACAATCATATGGTATACCATGCTGGGAATTACGAATTAAACAGGAATGATGTCACATTCATTGTCAAAAACAACATTTCATGATCTATCCTGAAGTACAATGCTGTCCATGATAAGATAATACTCATATGCCACCAAGAAAGCCTAGTAAATACTATTACTTGAATTTATGCACCAACCACCAAACACTAATTTCTTCAATGAAGAAATTGAGATTTTCACCAACTTCTGTAATCTGTAATTGACCAAACATATAATCAAGATGCATTGATAATTATTACTGGCAGGAATGCAAAAGTTGGAAGCAAACAAGAAGCACCAGTAGTTGGAAAATACGGTCTTGATGATGGAAATGACACCAGAAGTCGCATGATAGAAATTTGCAAGACCAATGATGCATTCATTGCAAGTTATTTTTCAACAACATAAATAATGACTATACACTTGGACCACACCAAATGCAATACAAAGGAACCAAATCAACTACATCTATGGAAAGAGATGATGGAGAACCCCAATAACATCAGTCAGAACAAAGCCAGGAACTGAATGTGAAATTGCTCATATTGAAATTTAAGTTGAGGCTGAAGAAAGTTAAAACAAGTCCACAATAACCAAAATATGACCTTCAGTATATTCCACTTGAATCTGAAGAACAGATTTGACACATTGAATGCCAATGGCCAAAGACCAGATGAGTTGTGTGTTAATTTCATGAACATCACACATTAAGAAAACAGAGTCATTAAAAAGACAAGAAAGGAAGAAAAGACCAAGTGGCTGCAATGATGGGTCAAATATCGGGCAAAAATTGTGAGAAAGGCACAGGACTGGGTAGTGTTTTGTTTTTCTTGTACACAGGAACTAACTTGATGGCATCTAAGAGGTTTTTACATGAATCCATATAAACAGGTTTTTGCATGTTTAGAGTAAATGAAACTTTTTTTTTTCTTTTTTTTAAAAAAAGGTTCTGAATTTACACATTATGCTTTGGTTTCAGTCATACAAGATTTTAGGTGCTTTTGAATGAAATGATATGTATCAAGGACAGATATATAAAAACATTTATATAGATGGTTTGTGGAGCCTATTGTACATAAAATCACTGAGGAAGAGTAAGGCTAGATACTGACATGGATTATAAATTAAAAATTGATGAAGTTGAACATTTAATGACTATAAAATATCCTCAAATAAAATATAGATTTTATATATCACTTGCTCATCATATTAACTAAATTATCTTGTAAATTAATCATTTGTAATATTTTGGTCTGCAGGTTAACATAGTAAATTTATACCAATCACAATGACATAAAAATGTGAATTAAGTTATGAGAGATCGATTTGATAACAAAATCTCAAAAAGTTAAATGAAAAGGTGAGAGGGCAGTGACTGTATGTTGAAGGTGGTGGAATAATTTAGATAGGCATAGTGAGAATGCTTACACAACCTGAAGAATGTAAACAATGCCACTGCATTATAAATACAGGATTTGTTGACATGATATTTCCTTTGTGGTTTATGTTTTCACAAAATCAATACATAAAACAAAGTATAAGAGTATTCTTTGTACAGTGAAGGAAGTGATAACACAATTCATAAACAAAACAAGCTCAGCACAGAAAATTATATGGAACAAAGAAATCACTAACACCACACACACAAAAAATAGATAACAAAATGACACTAACAAATTCATACTTGTCAATAATTACATTGAATGTAAATGGATTAAATGCACCACTCAAGAGACGGTGAGTTGCAGATGGGATAAGAAAACATAACCTGTCAATGTGCTGTCACAAGAGACACACCTTAGAGATAAAGGCAAACATAGGCTAAAAATCAAAAGTTGAAAAAAGATATATCAGGCAAATCATTGTTGTTGTTAGGTGCAGTCAAGTCATTTCCAACTCATACGACCCTATGCACAACAGAATAAAACTCTGCCCTGTCCTCGCCACCTCCATGATCCTTGCTATACTTGAGACCATCACTGCAGCCACTGTGTCAGTCCAACATGTTGAGGGCCTTCCCCTCTTTTGTTGACCCTTCATTTTACCAAGCATGACATCCTTCTCCAGAGAATTGTCCCTTCTGACAACATGACTGTTCTGGTTACCTAGTGCCGCTCTGACAAGAATATACCACAAATGGGATGGCCTTCACAAACAGGAGTTTATTCTTATGACTTGGAGGCTTTAAGTCCAAGTTCAAAGTGCCA
>NW_006922307.1:463947-464606 GCF_000298275.1 Orycteropus afer afer | reverse complement strand
TTTGGTACAGTGATTCTGTGTATTCCTGCCATCTTCTCTTGATGTTTCCTGCGTCATTCAATATTTTGCCCATAGAATCTCTCAATATTGCAATTCAAGGCTTAAATTTTTTCTTCAGTTCTTTGAGCTTGAGAAATGCTGACCGCATTCTTCCCTTTTGGTTTTCAAACTCCAGATCTTTGCACATTTCATTATAGTAATTGGTTATGTCTGCTTAAGTTGCTCTCTGAAATCTTCTGTTCAGCTCTCTTATCTTGTCATTTATTCCATTGGCTTTAGCTTCTCTCCACTCAAGGTCAAGTTTCAGAGTCTCTTCTGTCATCCATTTTGGTCTTCTCTTCCTTTCTCGTGTTTTTAGTGATCTCTTGCTTTCTTCATGGATAATGTTCTTGATAGCCTCCCACAATTCTTCTGGCTTTCAGTCATTGGTGTTCAATTCATCAAATCTATTCTTTAGATGGTCTCTAAATTCAGGAGGATATATTGAAGATCATATTTTGGCTGTCTTGAACTTATTTTAATTGACTTCAACTTCAAGTTGAACTTGCATATGAGCAGTTGGTAGTCCGTTCCACAATCAGCTCCTGGCCTGGTTTTGGCTGAAGATATTGAGCTTTTCCACCGCCTCTTGCCACAGATGTAGTCAATCTGATTCCTGT
>NW_006922307.1:455562-463847 GCF_000298275.1 Orycteropus afer afer | reverse complement strand
ACAATTAAGTATTCTGGAATTCCCATTCTTCTCAATGTTATCCACAATTTGTTATGATCCACACAATCAAATGTCTTTGCATAGTCAATAAAGTAAACATCTTTCTGGTGTTTGATTTGAGCCAAAATCAACATCCTCTTCTGAATCCAGCTTGTGTTTCTGGAAATTCTCTGTCTAGATACTGCTGCAAACATTTTTGTATTATCTTCAGTAAGATTTTTACTTGCATGTGATATTGATGATATTGTTTAAGAATTTTCACATTCTGTGCATCACATTTCTTTTCAGTGGGTACGAATATGGATCTCTTCCAGTCTGTTGGCCAGGTAGCTGTCTTTCAAATCTCTTGGCATAGATGAAATAGTGCCTCCCATGCAGCATCCGCTTGTTGAAACATTTTAATGGGTATTCTGTCAATTCTTGGAGCCTTGTTTTTTGCCAATTCATTCAGTGCAACTGGACTTCTTTCTTCATTACCATTACTTTTTGATTATACCACCTCCTGAAATGGATGATCATCTATCAATTCTTTTTGGTATAGTGACTAGGTGTATTTCATCCATCCTCTTTTGATGTTTCCTGCATCATTCAACATATTGTCCATGGAATCTTTCAATATTGTGATTTGAGGCTTACATTTTTTTCCTCCATTCTTTCAGCTTGAGAAATGCTGAGTGTGTTCTGCCCTTCTGGTTTTCCAACTCAAGGTCTTTACACATTTCATTATAATAATTGACTTTGTCTTCTTGAGCTACTTTTTGAATTCTTCTGTTCAGCTCTTTTATATTGTCATTTCTTCCATTTCCTTTAGCTACTTCCCATTCAAGGACAAATTTCAGCATCTTTTCTGACAACCATTTTGGTCTTTTCTTCCTTTTTAATGACTTTTTGCTTTCTTCATGGATGATGTTCTTGATATCATCCCACATTTTCTCTGGTTTTTGGGTCATTGGTGTTCAGTGCATCAAATCTATTTAGATGGTATCTAAATTCAGGAGGGATATAATCAAGGTCACATTTTGGCTCTGGTGGGGTATTTTTAATTGTCTTCAGCTTCAACTGGAACTTGCATATGAGCAGTTGATGGTCTGTTCCACATTCAGCTCTTGACCTTGTTATGGCTGAAGATATTGAGCTTCTCTATTGCTTCTTGCCACAGATATAGTCAATCGGATTCCTGTGTTCTCCATCTTGCAAAGTTCATATATATCTTTGGAACACAGCCAAAGCAGTGATCAGATCAATTTATAGGAATAAATGCAAAAGAGAAGAAAGAAGAGCAGGGGAAAAAAAAAAAAAAAAAGTACAGTCACCAGAAGGAAAAAAAAAAATAATAAGGATTTGAGTAGAAATAAAAGAAACAGAAAATAGAAGGACAATAGAAAAAAATCAAGAAACTAGAAGTTGGTGTTTTGAAAAAAATTAATAAAATCGACAAACCATTGGTAAATTTAACAAAGGAAAAAAGTGACAGAATACAAATAACATGAATAAAAAAATTAATGGGTGATGTCACAAGAAAACCAACAGAAATTTAAAAAAAGATAATATCAGGATAATATGAAGAACTATACTCCAACAAATTTTGAAATCTAGAAGAAATGGACAGATTTCTAGAAACATACTACTTACCTAAACTAACACACACTGAGGTGGAAATTTTGAACAGACCCATAACAAAAGAGGAAATTGAACAGGTTGTCAAAAATTACCAACAACAACTACAACAACAAAAATCCAGGCCCAGATGGTTTCACTGGAGAATTTTACCAAACGTTCAGAGAAGAACTGACACCCATCCTACTTAAACTATTCCAGAGCATAGAAAAGGATGGAATCCTCCCAAATTGATTTGATGATGCAAGCATAACCTTGATACCAAAGCCAGGCAAAGATGTCACTAAAAAGGAAAACTATAGCTCAATATCTCTTGTGAACATAGATACAAAAACCTTCAAAAAAATCGTTGCCAATGACTCCAACAATGTATCAAAAAAATAATTAATTATGACCAACTGGGGTTCAAACCAGGTATCCAAGGATGATTCAATGTTAGAAAAAACAGTCTATGTTATTCACCACATAAATAAAACAAAGGAAAAAAAAAAAAAAACATGTTCATATCAATTGATGCATAAAAGGTATTTGATAAAATCCAACACCCATTCCTGATAAAAGCTCTCAGCAAATTAGGAATAAAAGAGAATTTCTCAATATAATAAAGGGGATATATGCAAAACCATAGCCAGCATTATTCTCAATGTAGGAAGACTGAAACTATTCACTTTCCAAGCAATAACAAGGCAAGGCTGCCCTCTATCACCACTTCTATTCAATTTTATATTGGAAGTCCTAGCCAAGGTAATGGGGGTTCTGGTAGTGTAGTGCCTGAGGCACTTGACCGCTAACAAGAAGGCTGGCAGTTCAAACCCATGAGCCACTCCTCAGAAGGAAGGTTGAGCAATCTACTTCCATAGTGATACTGCCTCGGAAACCCAAGGGGGGGGTCACTATGAGGTGGGTCTGACTTGACGGCACATAACAACAAAAAAGCCAAGGTAGTAAGGCACAAAAGGAAAATCAAAGGCATCCAAATTGATAATAAAGAAGTAAACCTATCCCCATTTGCATATGATATGATTCTAAACATAGAAAATCCAAGAGACTCAGCAAAAAAAACTACTAGAACTAATTAAGAGATTTAGCATTGTGTCAGGATACAAGATCGACATCCAAAAAATAGTTGGATTCCTCTACACAAGCAAAGAAATTGCTGAAAAGGAAATAAGGAAATCAGTATCATTTACCATAGCTACCAAAAAATCAAAATACTTGGGAATAAATCTCTCTAGGGACACAAAAGTCCTATACAAAGAAAACTACAAAACACTACTTCAAGATATCTACATAATGGAAGATCATACCATGCTCATGGATAGGAAGATTGAACATTGTGAAAACGTCAATATTACCCAATGTAATCTATACATACAACGCAATCCTAATCCAGATCCCATCAACATTCTTTAAGGATTTGGATAAACCAATCACTAAATTTATATGGAATGGAAAGAGACCTTGGATAAGCAAAGCGCTATTGAAGAAGAACAACAAAGCAGGACGTCTCACACTCAGATCTTAAAACCTACTACAAAGTAACAATAGTCAAAACAGTCTGGCATTAGTACAATGACAGACACGTAAAACAGTGGAACAGAATTGAGAACCCAGAAATAGATCCATCAACCTGTGGTCAGCTGATTTTTTGACAAAGGGCTGAAATCCATCACATGGTGGAAGAGAGGGTCTCTTCAACAAATGGTGCTGCCAAAACTGGATATCCATTTGCAGAAAAATGAAACAAGATTTGTATCTTAAACCATACACAAAAACGAACTCCAGATGAATCAAAGACTTAAATGTGCAACTTAAAATTATAAAGTTCCTCAAGGAAAGACTAGAAGCAAATTGAGGGACCCTAATATGGCATACATAGACAGATAACAGAAGACAGATGAATGGGACATCTAAAAATAAATTTTTATGTGCTTCATAAGACTTCTTCAGAAGAGTCAAAAAAAATGAACCTACAGATTTGGAAAAAAAATATTTAGCAATGACATATCTGACAAGGGACTTATTTCTAAAATTGGTAGAAAACTTCAACACCTCAACAACAAAAAAGCAAACAATCTAGTTAAAAAATGAGCAGAAGACATGAATAGACACTTCACCTAAGAGGATATTCAGGGGGCCAACAAACACATGAAGAAATGTTCATGACCAGTAGCCATTAGAGAGATGCAAATCAAAACAATGATGAGATACCATCTGGCCCCATCACTAATAGTAAAGTTCAACTAGACAGAAAATAACAAATGCTGGCAGGGATGTGGAGAGATTTGAACTCCTGTACACTGTTGGTAGGACTGATAAATGATACAATTACTGTGGAAATCAATATGGTGATTCTTTAGAAAGTTAGAATTAGAAATACAATTTGATCCAGCAATCCTATTTCTAGGTATATATTCTAAAGAAGTGAGAGCCAGTACAAGAACAGATATATGCACACCCATGTTCATCATAGTTTATGTTCATTGTAGCATTACTTACAATAGAAAAAAAATGGAAACAACCTAGATGCCCATCAACAGAAGAATGGATAACCAAACTATGATATATACACAAAATGTAGTACTATGAGACACTAAAGAATCACGTGGATCTGCAAAACACCACATAACATGGATGAACTTGGAGAACATTATGCTGAGTGAAATAAGCCAGCCACAGAAGGAAAAATATTGCATTAGTTCATTATTTTAAAAAATCAAGGAAAGGTTTACATATAGAGGGAAACTTTCTTTGTTGGGTACCAGGGGTGAGATTGGAGGGGAAGAAATACTGCAAAAATAAATAATAAATTAATAAGTAAATCCATAAAAAAAAAGTATTCTTTGTAATCACAGAGCCAATCATAACAAAAAGGCACAATGAAAATATGTGAATTAAAAAATAATGATGAAATTAATGCCAAATATATACTTATTTCATGAAAGAATTCTTTGAAATATATCTACATAATTTATACACATTTGACAAATCAAGATTCTTTGACTTAGATTCAGATACTAATGATATATGTAAATATTTATAGATATTACCTGAATTTAATATTTTGTTATAGTTGTTATTTATGAGCATTAAGTATTATTTTGTTTTTATGTGCCATCGAGTGGGACCTGACTCATAGCCACCCCTCCTTGGGTTTCCGAGGCGGTATCACTACGGAAGTAGATTGCCCCATCTTCCTTCTGAGGAGTGGCTGCTGGGTTTGAACTGCCAGCCTTCTGGTTAGCGGTCAGTGCCTTAGGCACTATGCTACCAGAGCAGAAGGCTGGTGGTTCAAACCCACCAGCCACTCCTTGTAAGGAAGATGGGGAGATCTACTTCTGCAGTGATACCGCCTCGGAAACCCAAGGAGGGGTCGCTATGAGTAGGGGCCTACTCGACGGCACATAACAGCAACAACAAGTATTATTTTAATAAATTACAGTATCATTTGTATTTAATTCAACCAGACTCATTCCAATAATTGATTTCTTATTAATTTATATTATTTTATTTAGGAGGTAAATACTAAGTAATAAAATTTAAATAAAATAGTAAAAATTTAAAATAAAAAATAGATCATGTCTTAGACTATTGACAACAATTTATACTGATATCATAGGATGCATGAAAACCCAGACATAAATAAATAAATACAGAAAAATATAAAATCATACATGGATATGAATTTACATGGAATCTATGACTCAGTTAATCAGAAGATGTGATTAGGGCATGTCAAAACAACCTATCAATATAAAAATATGTTTTTTTTGTGTGTGAAGAATGCTATAAACTACGTAGACACAGATTTAAGGAGATTTAAATCATCATAACAAAGAATACAGTGCCCCAAAACACAATTTTTAAATTAAATGCTTTAAGTGATTTTACACATTTTTAAGAAGAATTATTAACTTTTATATTTACCAGTTGGGAAAATCAGAGGAATAAAAAAGAATTAAATTCCAAATGTAGCTTAGCCTCTTTCCCAAAAATGTGCATATCATGTTCTAAAAGGCAAACAAAAAACTGAACAAAACCAAACAAAAGGTCTGGAAAACAGCATAAACAAATACTTCAACAAAGAGGACATTCAGATGATCAACAGACACAAGAAAATATGCTCAACATCATTAGCCATCAGAGAAACACAAATCAAAACCATAATTTGATATTATTGCACTCACAGTCAGATGGGTTGTTGTTGTGAGATGTCATTAAGTCGGCTCCAACTCATAGTGACCCTGTGTACAATAGAATGAAACACTGGCTGATCCTGTGCCAGAGTCACAATCTTTGCTATACCTGAGTCCATCATTGTAGCAACGGTGTCAATCCATCTCTTTAAGGGACTTCCCTTCTTCTGTCTACTCTCCACTTTGTCAAGCATGGTATCCTTCTCCAGAGAATGGTCCCTTCTGAAAACATGACCAAAGTAGGTGAGACAAAGTCTGGTCATTCTCACTTCCAATAAGCATTCTGGCTACACTTATTCCAGGATAGACTTGTTAGTTCTTCTGGCAGGCCATGGTACTTTTAGTTTTCTTTGCCAACACCACAATCATTGCAAATACCATTTTTCAACAACATAAATGGTGGCTATACAAGTGGATTTCACCATATGGATCACAAAGGAATCAGATCAACTACATCTGCGGAAAAAGGTGGTGGAGAAGCTCAAGGCTGTTTTGTCTTCAGCCAAAACAAGGCCAGTAGCTGACTGTGAAACAGACTATCAACTTCTCATATGCAAGCTCAAGTTGAAGCTGAAGATAATTAAAATAAGTCCACAAGAGACAAAATATGACCTTGATAAAACCCCTCATGAATCTAGAGACTATTTAAAGAAGAAATTTGATGTATTGAACATCAGTGACTGAAAACCAGAGGAATTGTGGGATGACATCAAGAACAGCATCCATGAAGAAAGCAAAAAGTGATTAAAAAGATAGGAAAGGAAGGAAAGACCAAAATGGATGTCAGAAGAGACTCTGAAACTTGCCCTTAAGTGGAGAGTAGCTAAAGGAAATGGGAGGAATGATAGGATAAAAGAGCTGAACAAAAGATTTCAAAGAGCAGCTCAAGCAGACAAAGTCAGTTATTATAATGAAATGTGCAAAGACCTGGAGTTAGAAAACCAAAAGGGAAGAACATTCTCAGTATTTCTCAAGCTGAAAGAAGTGAAGAAACAACTCAAGCCTCGAGTTGCAATATTGAAAGATTCTATGGGCAAAACATTGAATGATGCAAAAAATATCCAAGGAAGATGGAAGGAATATAAAGAGCCATTGTGCCATCCATTTCAGAAGGTGGTTTTGATCAAGAAGCAATGGTATTGAAGGCAGAAGTCAAAGCTGCACTGAAGGAATTGGTAAAGAACAAGGCTCCATGAATTGAGGGAATAGCTATTGAGATGTTTCAACAAATGGATGCTGCACTGAATGCACTCACTAATCTATGCCAAGAAATTTGGAAGACAGCTACCTGGCCAACTGAGTGGAAGAGATCCATGTATATACCCATTGCAAAGAAAGGTGATCCCACAGAAGGTGAAATTTATCGAACAATGTCATTAATATCACACCAAGTAAAATCTTGCTGAAGATAATTCAAAAACGGTTGCTGCAATGTATTGATAAAGAATTTCAGAAATGCCATCTGGATTCAGAAGAGGATGTGGAATGAGGGATATCATTGCTGTTCTCAAATGGATCTTGCCTGAAAGCAGAGAATACCTGAAAGATGTTTACTTGTGTTTTGTTTTATTGACTATGCAAAAACATTTGATTGTGTTCATCACAACAAATTATGGATAACATTGAGAAGAATGGGAATTCCAGTAAGATGAGTAACATAGCAAAAACATAAAATAAAATAACAATATTGGAGGGTATGTGATGAAAATGTGAAATGGTAAACCTCTAGTCTGAAATAGTCTTATGTTTCCATAGCAAACTGGAGATAGAGCTGTCACATTATCCAGCAATTCCACCTTAGGTATATATCATAGGGACTTAATAGAACTGACACAAACATGCAAATGCATACCTATGTTTATCACAGCACTATTCAGAACAGCAAAAAGATGGAAACAACCTGTTGTTGTTGTTGTTAGGTGCTGTCAAGTCATTTCCAACTCATAGTGACCCCATGCACAGTAGAATGAAACACTGCCTGATCCTGCGCCAGCTCCACAATCCCTGCTCTACTGAAGCCCATCATTGCAGCACTGTGTCAATCCATCTCGTTGAAGGCCTCCCCCGCTTTCATCGACACTCCATTCTACCAAGCATGACATCCTTCTCCAAGGACTGGTCCTTTCTGACAACATTACCAAAATAGATGAGACAAAGTCTGGCCATTCTCGCTTCCAAGGAGCATTTCGAGTGCAATTCCTCCAGGACAGATCTGTTAGTTCTTTTAACAGTCCATGGTACTTTCAGCATTCTTCACCAGCACCACAACTCAAAAGCATCAACTCTTTTGTGGTCTTCGTTATTCATTGTCCAGCTCTCACATGCATACGAGGCAATTGGAAATATCATGGCTTCTGTCAGGCACACCTTAGTCCCCAAGGAGAAATCCTTGCTCCTCAGCGCTTGAAACAGTTCCTTCGTGGTTGACTTTCCCAATGCTACACGTCGTCTAATGTCCTGACTGCTGCTTCC
>NW_006922307.1:423201-453459 GCF_000298275.1 Orycteropus afer afer | reverse complement strand
GATATCAATCTTTATGCGTTCCATTTCCTTTTTGACAACTTCCAATTTTCCTAGATTCATACTTCTTACATTCCATGTTCCAATGATTAATGGATGTCTGCAGCTGTGTCTCCTCAATTTGAGTGGTGCCACATCAGCAAATGGAGGTCTCAAAAGCTTTCCCTTATCCATAGGAGTAAGACAGGGTTTACTCAGATCACGCAGCTCTTTCCCAGTCCTATCTTGAGGCCTTCTAACCTAACCGGACTATTCATAAAGCTGCGCGGTAATGTATCAAACAGTGTATCTTTGCTATTCATAAGGTTTTCCCTGGCCAATTCTTTGAGAAGTGGACGGCGTCTTCCTTCTTCCTAGTCTGTCTCAGTCTGTAAGCTGGGATGATACCTGTGCACCACGTGCATCCTTCTGGGTTAGAATCACCAGTGGCTCAGCCTAAAAACTCATATCCACACGTCACCATGGTAGGACGAACCAATGGACAAGTTTGCCTCTCTGTTGGAAACCTTTCATACCATCCTTATTTGGGTTCCTGTGGCTGACTCCTCCTCTCTCCAGATTCCTAGGCCTTTTAATCCCCTTTCTCCTGCTCTCTCCCCCTGCTACTTTTGGCATTCCTGAGTTCATCCCCTCATCTGGATCCCTGTGGCTGACTGCTCCTCTGTCCGAGTTTCTGGCTTTTTTATCCTCTTTCTCCCACTCTCCTGCCCTGCTGCTTTGGGCATGCCTGAGTTCCTTCTTCTCACCTGGATCCCTGCAGCTGACTGGTCTTCTGTCCGAGTTCCTGGCTTTTAATCCCCTTTTTCCTGCTCTCCCTCACTGCTGCTTTGGGCGTGCCTGATTTCCCTCACTGCACCTGGATCCCTGTGGCTGACTGCTCCTCTGTCCATGTTCCTGACTTTTTTCCCCTTTCTCCCACTCTCCCGCCCTGCTTAGGAAACAACCTAAGTGTCCATTAATAGTATAATGGATATATAAAATGTGGTACATACATAAAATGGAATACTTCTCAGTGATAAAGAAAAATTAGTTCCTAAAATTTCTTGGAACATAGATCAACTTAGAGGACATTATGCTGAGTAAGATAAGTCAATTGTACATGGACAATAAATGATATGAACAGGTAACTATACAGAAAACAATGGTCATTACTGCTTACCAGGGGTGGGCAGAGGTGGAGAGGGGAATCACTCTCTAGATAGCAAGCTTTTATTATTTTTGAAGGTAAGAAAGGTAACACCAAATGGAGATGAAGTGTGCACAATTTGGCAAGCATCAACAGTGTCACTAAAATGTACACAATAAGAACAGATCATTTGATAATTGGTATGTCACATATAATTTTGAAGCAACAACAACAACAAAAAATATAAGTGAAGGCATGTATTTATGGATGTATACATATATATAGTATAGTTATATATCTGTTAGTATATATGTGTATATGTATAGGTATATGTATATGCTTGTATGTGACTGGATGCATAAAATAACAAGTATTGTTATATGTATAACAAAGTATATTGGGGTGCAGGTATGGATAATTCTTATCATAACCAAACATCTATAGAGATTGGTTTTCTAGATTTAATGGTTAGGACTATAGTCTCATGGGACATCTCAGACAAATGGAATAATTGTTTTTGTTAGGTGCTATCAGGTATGTTCCCAGTCATAGTGAACCTATGCATAACAGAACAAAACACTGCCCCGTCCTGTGCCATTCTCACAATTCTTGCTATGTTTGAGCCCATCATTACAACCACTCTTTCAATTCATCTTATTGAAGATCTTCCTCTTTTGCTGACCTTCTAAAGCAAGATATCTTTTCCAGGGATTGGTTACTTCTGAGAACAAGATCGATGTATGAGAGATAAAGCCTAGTCATTCTTGCCTCTAAAGAGCATTCTGGCTTTACCTTTTCCAAGACTGATTTGATTTTCTAGCAGTTGCTGGTATTTTGTTTATTCTTTGCCAACACCACAATTCAAATGCATCACATTTTTGGTCTTCTTTATTCATTGTCCATCTTACACATGCATATAAGGTGATTGAAAATGTTATGCCTTGGGTCAGGCATGCCTTATTCTTGAAACTAACATATTTGCTCTTGCTTACTTTAGTGGTGTTTTGCAGCAGATTTGCCCAGTGATGTTTGTTGTTTTATCTCTTTACTGCTGCTTCCATAGGCATTGATTTTTGATCCAAGTGAAATGAAATTCTTGACAATTTCAATTATTTCTCCATTTATTTTGATGCCACTTCTTGGTGAAGTTGTGAGTATTTTGGTTTTCTTTATGTTGTGGTGTAATCCATATTGAGCACCGTAGTCTTTGATTTTCATCAGTAAGTTCTCCAAGTCCTCTTTGCTTTCAGAAAGCAAAGTTCTGTCATCTGCGTGATGCAGGTTGTTAGCAAGTCTTCCTCCAGCTGTGGTGCAATGTTCTTCATATACTACAGCTTCTTGGATTATTTGTCCAGCACACATACTAAATAAGTATAGTGAAATGATACAACCCTGACACACACCTTTGCTGATTTGAAATCACACAGCATCCACTGTTCAAACAATGGCCTCGTGGTTTACATAAATATTCCTTATGAGCACAATTAAGTGTTCTGGAATTCCTATTCTTCACAATGGTATTCATAATTTGTTATGATCCACATAGGAAAATGGCTTTGCATAGACTATTGTTCTGGTTACCTAGTGCTGCTCGGACAAGAATATATACCACAGATGGGATGGCCTCAACAAGCAGGAGTTTATTCTTACAATTTGGAGGCTTTAAGTCCATGTTCAAGTGCCAGGCTCTAGGGGCTGGGTGAAATCCCCTCAACCTTGGGGTCCAGATCTGCTTCCTGCTCCTGGCCCATTGAAGTTAGAGGCTTTTCTTCACTCAGATAGCTGCTGGCTGCTGAGGCTGAAAAACCCAGGATTGACAAGTAAAAAGGCACAGCCCCAATGTTACCAAACCACATGGCAGACCACTAACTTAAATCCATTGTAAGTTCCAAGGTTGGCAGATCATAGCAGTCTCCTGAACAATGACACAGCTACATGCAGGGTCCAAACGTGCCATATGCTAAAGACAATTCCAAAGGCTTCTCCTTATACACAGGAAGCAGACCACATCCCAAAGGTAGCTACTCAGCTGCTTGTGGTAGATCCTACCATGGAGTTGATTGCCAGTCTCATCATGGGAAATATCTACCACCAGCTGCCCAACCACTCAACCGGGTCCATTCTTCTGTGGACTGCCAGAAGAATGAACAACAGCCAAGTTGACACACAAACTGAACTACCACAACTACAAAGCACAACAAAACATCTTTCTTGCATTTTTTGTTTTCATCCAAGATCCATCTGATGTCAGCAAGGATATTCCTTGTTTAATGTCTTTTTCTGAATCTACCTTGGATTTCTGGAATAATATTGTTTGTAAAGTTTATATTCCACATACCAGTTTGGTGAATAGTGTCTTGTGTTGTAAAAGCTTGCAAGTGACTATCTACGATACAACTATTGGTCTCTACTTATCTGGAGCAAAAGAGAAAGAAGGAAAGCAAAGACACAAAGAAGACACTAGTGTACAGGACTACAGCACCCATGGCCTCATCTATCCTGAAACTAGAACTAGATGGTCACTGGCTACCACTACTGACCATTCTCATCAGGTCCACATCAGATAAACTCTGAAAGAATGACAGAAAAATGCAAAACATAAGTTAAAAAAAAAAAAGACAAAAACTTACCGGGCCTATGGAGACTGGAGAACTCCTTGATACACAAAAACTAGCCCCAAAAAACAGCTTTTAGCTACGTAATAGATTGGACCACAGAATAAATAATACCACCCTCGAGTGCTCCTTTTAAAAATCATCTAAATGAGATCAAATGGTTTATAATTATTTTAAAAGAAAGATCAGAGTGTAAGAGGGCAGCAATGTAAGGGAAATCAGATAAATGAAGATGGAACAACCAGAAGGGACATACTGAGAATATTCATGCATTGAGAAGAATGAACCAATGTCACTGAAACTTTTAATTAGAAGTAGTTAAATGGGAACGTAAAATGTTGTGCTAACATTCACCAAAGGAAAATAAAATATTATTTAAAAAAAAAAAGAAAAGAAAGACTGGGATAGCTTGGGAGTACGTGATGATATATTTTGACTTTAGTTTCCTTTTCATGTGTTATTGATTCACCTATCTGGGAGTGCAAACCTACAGAGTTCTAAGATATATCCAACCAAACCAAACTCAACAGCTGTTGAGTTAGATCCAACTCATAGCGACTCCTCTTTGGGTTTCCAAGGCGGTATTTCTACAGAAGTCAATTGCCCAATTTTCCTTCCAAGGAGTGCCTGGTGGGTTTGAACTGCCAGCCTTCTGGTTAGCATTCAAATGCCTTAGGCACTATAGCACAAGGGCTCTCAGATACAGCATTCTTAAAAAAAAAAAAAAAAAAAAAAAGTGGCCAATTCTACTTTCTATCGCCCTAAGAATAGAAATTATGCACATACCTATTATTAGGAGAGAATGAACTTTTCTATGCTTTACAAATTTAAAGATGCTCATTAATTCCACAATTTAATAATATTTTTGTATGTTGTTGTTGTTATTATTTGCCATCAAGTCAGACCAGACTCATAGCGACCCCTCCTTGGGAAGTAGATTGCCCAACCTTCCTTCCAAGGAGTGGCTGGTGGGTTTGAGCCTCCAACCTTTTGGTTAGCAGTCAAGTGCCTTAGGCACTATGCTACCAGAGCTCCCATGTTTCTGTATATATAAAATTAAAAACCACGGATGTCAAACGAGTCTCAGTATATCCTAAATAGTATACAAACAATTGTTAACTTTAGTCAATATATTTTTCTTGCCATCTTTGCTTGCCTCCCTGACTTCTTCACAAAAATTCAACTATAAAATTACTGCTTTCCAACAGAAGAATGTAAAGTATGCATTTTGTTTGGTTTACTACTTCACAGAATGCAGGGTGGGATCATGTAAATATATTGAATGATGGAGGAAGCATCAAAAGAAGAGTCACTGTACCAAAAATAATTGGTGATGTTCAAACATTTCAGGAGATAGCATGTGTTCAAAAAGCAATGGTATTGGAGACAGAAGTCCAATCTGCACTGAAAGAATTGGCAAAAATAAGGCTCTAGGAATTGACAGGATACCCTTTGAAATATTTTATCAAATGGATATAGTGTGGAGGTGCTTACTTGTTTACGCCAAGAAATTTTGAAGACAGCTATCTGGCCAATCAAATGGAAGAGATTAATATTTGTGCCCATTCCAAAGAAAATGTTGAACAATATCACTAATATCTCATACAAGTAAAATCTTGCTGAAGATAATTCAAAAATGGTTTCAGTAGTACATTGACAAGGAACTTCTAGCAATTCAAGCCATATTCAGAAGAGGATGTGGAAAAAGGGTTACCATTGTTGATATCATATGGATCTTGACTGAAAGCAAAGAATACCAGAAAGTTATTTACCTGTGTTTCATTGACTAATGCAAAGACATTCAATGTGTGCATCATAAATATATATATTACAAAAAATCATGAGAATTCCAGAACACTTGTTTGTGAAGAACCTGTGAAGATCAATAAGCTGTCATTCAAACAGAACAAGGGGATACTAATGGACTTAAAATAAGGATGGGTGAGAATAATGGTTGTGTAATTTCACCACATTTCTTCAATCTGCATGCAGAGCAAATAATCCAAAAAGCTGGACTATATGAAGAAGAGTGTAGCAACAGGATTGGAGGAAGACTCACTAACAATCTGTGACGTGTAGAGGAGACAACCTTGCTTGCTGAAAGTGAAAAAGACTTGAAGCACTTACTGATGAACACCAAAGACTACAGTCATCAGTGTGGATTACACCTCAAAATACAGAAAGCAAAAATCCTCACAACTGGACCAATGAGCAACAACCAGAGGAAGGGAGAAGAGATTGAAATTGTCAGGGATTTCATTTTACTTGGATCCACAATCAACACTCTCATGGATATAATAGTCAAGAGATCAGACATTGTATTATATTGGGCTAATCTGCTACAAAAGACCTCATTAAAGTGTTGGGGAGCAAAGATGTGGCTTTGAAGACTAGGCTGAGCCTGATTCAAGCCATGGTATTTTCAATTGCTTCATATGTATATGAAAACTGGGCAATGAATAAACAAAGCAGAAGAAGAGTTGATACCTGTGAGTTCTGGCATTGGCAAGGAATACTGAAAATACTGTGGACTGCCAGAAGAATGAACAAATCTGTCCTGGAAAAAGTGCAGCTGGAATGCTCCTTAGAGAAGACAACAGCCAGACTTTGTCTCACCTACTTTGGTCATGTAGTCAGAAGGGACCAGTCCTTGGAGAAGGACATCATGGTTTGCAAAGTAGAGGATCAGTGAAAAAGGGAAAGACCCTCAATGGGATGGAATTAACACAATAGCTGCAAAGATGGGCTCAACCATATTAAGGATTGCGATGTTTCAGGAATGTGCAGTGTTTTGTTCTGTTGCACATAGGTCTCTATGACTAGAAGCCAACTGGATGTCACCTAGCAACAAAAGGAACCCCCACAAGATTGCCATGAACCATATTTACTTTATTAGAAAACTAATCTTGTCAACAGGCCACAAGCACCTTACCTTTGCATAGTCCCACCCAGTCATTTTGTGGAAGTTACAAAGACTGTCTAGAAAGACCATATTAAGTAATTCACTGCACCACACTTGGTCATTTCCATGGGGACATATGTACCAAATATTTAATGTTAACATTGTCACACACTGGGATTACCTAGCAGAAACTGAACAAGGAAGAGCCTTAGCCTTGCATAAGGTAGCTCTTTGCAGTTGAGTTATACTCTAATGTAGATGATCACTGGGATGACAAATCTTTCTTTGAAAAGAAGATTTGGATTGTGCCCCATATTTATTACATGTCTAACATGACAGAGAGTTGATAACAGAAAACTCATTTCTTAATTCTCCTCAGTGCTCTATTTTACCATGTTGTTCTAGGTAAAGGAGCAGAGCAGTATTTGCCTATTGTTTTAGAATGTGTGTGAGTGATTGTTTTTCTCTAGCTACCTGTGTTTCAAAGTCTCAATGGTTAAATATATCCATGTGGATTGCCTATTACATCTGCACCAATAATTTATGTTGAATTATAAAGAAATCCAGACAAAACACTACAATAAAAATCAGCCATTTCTTTCTATCTGTGATAAAATAAAATATTTTCATCTTAAATTATTTGGAGAACAATATTAAAATTTATTTTTAAGGCAATAATTTCAGTACTCACAAATAACAACTAGCTTCCTGGCTATCATTAAGCGTTTTTGTTTGTTTGCTTATTTGTTTTAACTTTTTCTTTTCTATTTCCCTTATAACAATATATTTTGGACAAATGACATTGTTATTTTCTATAAAATCAAATATTTGGTAAAGCAGGTAGCTGCAGATAGGTATTTAGAATTAGACACTGAAGATTGAAAAAATAAAGAATTTTCTATTTTTTTTCCTATATATATATATATATTTGCAGAAAACAGCAGAGTCTAATTTTCTTTCATTTCTATTTTTTTTAAGCCATTTAAATATTTTTAAAATGTAAATATATAAAATATATGTAATTTTAGATCAAAACAGATGAATGGTTTTTTTTTTGCATGATTACATTCATCACTGTAAATGTCCTTAAAGAAATGCAATTCATTCAATAATATTTATTTATTTATTATTTTATAGCTTCTATAAATTCAATCTAAGGCATGCAGTAAATTTTTGCTCAAGTTGAAAAATATTCCAATGTATGTGTAGCAGATGCTTTTCTGTGCCAAAGTATTCTTCATCTGTCTTCATCAGATACATAAAATCATTTTGGAATTGCAGGCATGCAAATGAGGATTAAATACATGTAAATTTGCATTTGAAATGACTAAATGCTCTTTCCATACCCATTCTTCATTCTCAACAGCAAAGTATTTTTCATAGCTTGAAATAAAAGATTGATTCTAAACTCGAGATGTTTATGACAGTATACCCAAAACAAGTGTGTATATTTAAGTAATAGGAACAGATAATTTGTTGTTATAATGACTTACTTGGCATTTAAAGATAAGACATTTTATTATCAAGGGCATAGAGCACTATAAGCCAAATTTTTTTTTGGAATTTCTTTCCAATTAAAATGACAACAAATCTCATATCCAAATTACAGATAATTTAAAAATCCAGTGTATTTTTAAGAAAAAGAAGTCCCTTTACAGCATTGTGAAAAGGAGAATACTCAAGTACCTTGAAAACTGAGAAGATACGTGCATAATGTTAACCATCAGGTAAAATCATGTTCTCAATATGAATATGAAATTCACTCAACTCAAAATGACTTAAGTAAAATGGAATTTATTGATCCATAGGAGCTCTGGTAGCATAGTGGCTAAAGCACTTGACTGCTAACCAGAAGACTGGCGTTTCAAACCCACCATCCACTCCTCAAAAGGAAGGTTGGGCAATCCTATGTCCGTAGTGATACTGCCTTGGAAACCCAAGGAGGGGTCGCTATGAGTCGGTCCGACTCAACGGCACATAACAACAACAACAACATAAGTAAAAAACAATAATCAACACCAAAATGCCATGGCAACTTTGTTTCTACCATTACTACAAGGTAGGAAGTGTTTTGAGGACTTTCACCCTACCTATAATAAAAAAGCATATACTAACTTCTTACAGTATTAAGCCTCCCTCTTCCTATCTCTGGTAATCTATCAATAATAACCATCTACACACTGTTAGTGTTACACAGAATTCTCAAGTGCACAATGTTGTCCTACAGGACCATATTTCTGCTCATGATAAGTGAAACATCTGAAAATATTTCTTCTTGAAAAATTTTTTGACAGTAAACAGAATAGAGGATTCTCAAGACAGGCTTTTTCTTTCTTTTGATTTTCTAAAATAAAATTCTTGAAAATACCATGTTAGAACAGTCACAGAAAACAAAGACAATGTCAAAAATGCTTCTGAAAATCCTTTAAAATATTTCATGAAAAGAGAGGAAATAATGTTATTTGTAACTGAATGTGCTATTTCATACAACATAATTTTAAATAGTACATGGAAAAAATGTTAATATATCAAGTACTGTAAATAGATAATAAGTACTTTTACAAAGGTAAAAAAATACACGTTTAATTTGATTATTTTAAACAATTTCTAATTTGAAAAAATAGGGGAATTTCTTATACGTAGTGTACATAGTAATCTTAATATGCATCTACTTTTAACAATGAAAAACAACCCTTCCAAGACTTACTGTAATGTTAGACAAGGAGAAGTGAAAATGTTGAAGATTAGCATACATTGGTCTGAAAAAAAGATGAAATGCTTATGTAAATAAAATAAAATAGCTTGAAATGAATGTAGTAACAATATAAGTTCATGATCCTATAGCTTTATGATGACTAATAAAATTTTCTTTACTTTAAAAAATTCTATATTTTGTTCAATGGGAAATTATTGACATAAAATTTCTTATAATTAAAGATAATTCTATTCAATACTGTGCATATGACATATGCTATATATGTTTATTTAGAATGTCTACTCATTGTGGGTAGAGGCTGAAATAGATTTAATGCTTGCTTGGTTAGTCTTCTTTTTTTTATTTTACTCACTTAGTGAACTCATCCAATCCCATGACTCTAATATATTTATAAGATATATTATTAATTTGATAAGAAATAAATTTATATCTGCAAATACCTGTATCCAAATTGTAGCCTGATAAATCTTATTGCCTACAGAATAGCTCCACTTTTATATTTAATAAACATCTGGAATTTAGTGTGCATAAAAATGAATTCTTGAGAGTTTCCACCATCTTCCTAGGTGCTCAATTTAAAAATCTTGAAATCATCTCTCATTATCATACTTTACAATCATTCCTGCATCTAGCTTTTTCAAAATACTTCATGAATCTTATTATTTCTCACCTTCACCATTGTCACACCTTTTTTCCCCCTTTCTAGCATGCATCATCAGCTTACTAGCTGCCTCTTTACTTAAGTGTATTTAATGTTTACATCTCCATACTAAAATGTAAACAAAGAGGGCAGGGTGTTCTGTTAGTTTTATTCACTAGTATATAAAAAATGACTACAACAGTAGTCAATAAACATTATTTGTTAGGTGAATAAATGAGTTGTTATTAATATTAGACTAACACTATTCCATTTCATTTTTGACAACTTTTAATTTTCCAAGATTCATATTTCATATATTCCACATTGTGATTATTAATGGTTACTTGCAGTTGTCTCTTCTCATTTTGAGTTGTGTCATGTCAGGGAATGAGAGTCTTGAAAGCTTTACTCCATCCATGTCATTAATATCTACTCTACTTTGAGGAGGCAGCTCTTTCTTAGTCATATTTTGAGTGTAAACCTGATGGACTCATCTTCCAGCACTATATCCATCAATGTTCCTGTGCTATACGTAAGGTTTTCACTGGCCAATTTTATTCAAAGTCAGGTTCTTCTTCCTAGTCTGTATAAGTCTAGGACCTCTGCTGAGACCTGCCCACCCTGGTATTTGAAATACTGGTAGCATCACAGAAACACACAAAGCACCACAGTAAGACAAACCGACAAACAAGCAGTGAGCAAATCAACAAATCTTCAAATGTTGCAGTGGACAAATCTGCTGTAAGAGACCTCTTAAAAGTGCTAAATTAAATAAATAAATGAAGTTTACACTTGGAGGACTAAGGTGTGCTTTACCCAAGGTGTGGTATTTTCAGTAACTTCATTAGAATGTGAAAACTGCATAATGAATAAGGAATAAAAAGAAGAATTGATGCTTTTGAATTATGGTGTTGGCAAAAATGTTGACTATACTGTGCACTGCCAGAAGATCAAGCAAATCTATTTGGAAGAAGTATAGCCAGCAAGCACCTTGGAAGCAAGGATGAGGAGACTTCATCTCATGCACTTGTTATCAGAAGGGACCAGTCCCTGGAGAAGGAATCGTACTTGGTAAAGGGTCAGTGAAGGAAAGGATGATCCTCAATGAGATGGACTGACACAATGACTACACAGTGGGCTCACACACAGCAACAATTGTGAGCATGGCACAGGAAGGATGAGCCAATGTTTCCTTCTGTTGTCCTTAGGATTGCTAGGACTTAGAACCTACTTAACCACATCTATGAAGAACAAAAGTAACAGCACTGTTCTTCCAGTGTTGAATACAGAGCTGGAAATACAGTAGTAATTTCAAGTTTTTGTGAACAAGTAAGTGAATAAATGTAATAAATCATATGAGAATTCCAAGTCACATATCACTTGAGTAAAAGACATTTATCAACAGAAATCTTTCTGAAACAGGTTTTCTTGCATCAAAAAACTTAGTGTTCTTTTTTTCTAACTTTATTAAAATAATCATAGACATATTCTTCTATATCATATAATTTATATACCATGTGGCCTTTTTCTCCTCTGTCTTCTTTCTACTGTTGTTGTTATTAGGTGCCATCAAGTCATCTCCGACTCATTGTGACCCTATGCACAGCAGAATGAAACACCGCCCAGTGCTGAGCCAGCTCCATGATTCTTGTTATACTTGAACCCATTGCCGCTGCCACTGTGTCAATCAATCTCATTGAGGGCTTTCCCCTCTTTTGTCGACCCTCCACCTTACCAAGCATGACATTCTTCTCCTGGGAATGGTCCCTTTTGACAAGATGACCAAAGTATGTGAGATGAAGTCTGGCCATTCTTGTCTCCAAGGAGCATTCTGGCCACACTTCCTCCAGGACAGACTTGTTAGTTCTTTTATCAGTCCACAGTACTTTCAGTATTCTTTGCCAAGACCGCAGCTCAAAAGCATCAACTCTTCTTTGGTCCTCCTTATTCACTGTCCAGCTCTCACGTGCATATGAGGCAATTGAAAATGCCACAGCTTGTGTCAGATGCACTTTAGTCCTCAAGGAGACATCTTTGCTCTTCAGCACTTGAAAGAAGTCCTTTGCAGCTAATTCCTCAGTGTTATATGTCTTCTGATGTCCTGACTGCTGCTTCCATTGGCGTCGATTGTAAAACCAAGCAATGTGAAGTCTGACAATTTCAATCTTTTCATCATTTATTGTAATGTTTATTATAGGTCCAGTTGTGATGATTTTTATTTTCTTTATATTGAGATGTAATCCATACTGCAGATGGTTGTCTTCAATCTTCATCAGTAAGTACTTTAAGTCATCTTCACTTTCAGCAAGCAAAGTTGTGTCGTCAGCATATGGCAGGTTGTTAATGATTCCACCTCCTGTCCTAACACTACGTTCTTCTCTATATAGTCCAGGCTCTCAGATTATTTGCTCTGCATATAGATTGAATAAATATAGTGAAAGGATGAAACCCTGACACATTCTCTTCTTGATTTTAAACCATGCAGTATCCCCTTGTTCTGTTTGAACAACAGCCTCCTGGTCTATGTGCAGGTTCCTCTTGAGTACAATTAAGTGTTCTGGAATTCCCATTCTTCTCAATGTTATCCACAATTTGTTATGATCCACAAAATCAAATGCTTTCTCACAATCAATAAAACACAGGTAAATATATTTCTGGTATTCTTTACTTTGAGTCAAGATCCACATGACATCAGCAATGATATCTCTCATTCCACATCGTCTTCTGAAACCAGCTTGCATTTCTGGAAGTTCTCTGTCAATATACTGCTGCAACCATTTTTGAATTATCTTCAGTAAGATTTTACTTGCATGCGATATTAATGATATTGTTTGATAATTTCCACATTCTGTGTGATCACCTTTCTTTGAAATGGGCACAAACATCAATCTCTTCCAGTCAATTGGCCAGGTAGCTGTCTTCCAAATCTCTTGGCATAGCTGAGTGAGTGGTTCCAGTGGGGCATCCATTTGTTGAAACATCTCAGTGGGTATTCCATCAATTCCTGGACCCTCGTTCTTTGCCAATTCTTTCAGTGCAGCTTCAATTTTTTCCTTCAATATCATTGGTTCTTTAACACTTGCAACCTTCTGAAATGGTTGAATATTGACCAGTTCTTTTTGGTGCAGTGACTCTGTGTATTCCTTCCATCTTCCTTTGATGCTTTCTGCATCATTCAATATTTTTCCCCATAGAATCTTTCAATATTTCTACTTGAGGCTTAATTTTTTTCTTCAGTTCTTTCAGTTTGAGAAATACTAATAGTGTTCTTCCCCTCTGGTTTTCTAACTCCAGGTCTTTGGACATTTCATTATAGTAATTGTCTTTGTCTGCTCAAGCTGCTCTTTGAAATCTTCTGTTCAACTCTTTTATCTTGTCATTTCTTCCATTTGTTTTAGATACTCTTCACTCAAGGGCAAGTTTCAGAGTCTCTTCTGACATCCATTTTGGTCTTTTCTTTCTTTCTCATCTTTTTAATGACCTTTTGCTTTCTTCATGGAGATGCTCTTGATGTCATCCCACAATTCTTCTGGTTTTCAGTCATTGGTGTTCAATGCAACAAATCTATTCCATAGATGGTCTCTAAATTCAGGAGGGATATATTCAAGGTCATATTTTGGCTCTTGTGGACTTCTTTTAATTGTCTTCAATGTCAACTTGAACTTGCATATGAGCAGTTGATGTTCTGTTCCACAGTCAGCTCCTGGCCTTGTTTTGGCTGAAGATATTGATATTTTCTATCTCCTCTTGCCACAGATATAGTCAATCTGATTCCTGTGTACTCCATCTGGTGAAGTCTACATGTATAGCCACTGTTCGTGTTGTTGAAAAAAAGGTATTTGCAATGAATAAATCGTTGGACTTGCAAAATTCTGTCATGCCAGATCCAGCATTACTTCTGTCACCAAGGCCAACTTTTTCAACAACTGGTGACTCTTCTTTGTTTCCAACTTTTGTATTCTAATCATCAGTGATAAGCAACAGATCTTGATTGCATGTACAGTCAATTTCAGATTGCAGAAGTTGAAAATATCTTCAATTTCTTCATCTTTACTTTGGTGGCTGGTGCGTAAATTTGAATAGTAGTAGTATTAATGGGTCTTCCTTTTAGATGTATGGATATTATCCTATCACTGACAGCATTGTACTTCAGGACAGGTCTTGAAACATCCTTTGTGATGATGGATGCCATGCCATTCTTCTTAAATTTATCATTCCTGGCATAGCAGGAAATGTCGGGAATTCCAGCATATGGTTGTTTGATTCAAATAGCAAAAACCAGTCCATTTCAGCTCACTAATGCCTAAGATACCAATCTTTATGTGCTCCATTTCATTTTTGACAACTTCCAATTTTCCTAGATTCATACTTCTTACATTCTATGATCCAATTATTAATGGATGTTTGCAGCTGTTTCTCCTCAATTTGAGTCATGCCACATCAGCACATTGAGGTCCTGAAAGACTTATTTTATCCATATCATTAAGGTTGGTTCTACTCTGATGAAGCAGCTCTTTCCCAGTCCTATATTGAGTACCTTCCAACCCAAGGGGCTCATCTTCTTGCACTATGTTGGACAATGTTTCCAAGATATTCATAAAGTTGCCCAGTAATGTATCAGGCAGTGTTTCTCTGCTATTCATATGGTTTTCCCTGGCCAATTTTTGAGCAGTGGATGGCCTCCTCCTTCGTCTTAGTGTGTTTTAGTCTTTAAGCTGTGTTGCAACCTGTGAACCAAGTGCAACTCTGCTGGCATCTGACACATCAGTGGCACAGCCTCAAGTCTCACAGCAATGTACAAATCTCACAGGATGACAAACTGACAAATTTGTCTCCCTTAGCTGTTGGAACCCTCTGTGTCCTCCCCTTATCTAATTCCTACCTGGAACCTGCCACTGTGTGGTCCCTCCTTTCCTGGCTCTAGGGAGCTTGGGGCCTGCCTTGCCCCCTGCCCCTTTTTACCTGGCTATCTTGCCACTCCTCAGGTCCTCAAGGCTGTTCCTGCTCTCCTCTTTCCTGGCTCTAGGAGACTTGGGACCTAGCCTTGCTTCCCGCCCCTTTATACCTGGATATCATGCTGCCCCTGAGGTCCCTGAGGCCACTCCTATTCCCTCCCTTTCCTGGCTCTAGGGGGCTTGGGGCCTAGCCTTGCCTTCCACCTCTTTTTACTTTCTACTAATATTTAATTTCCTCATCCACTCCATTCCATTTGTTTAAATAAATGCTGTCAATTAAGAAATGATAGACACACTGAGATAGACATTATCTTGCCAAGACTCACATCCCTAAGTATAGTAGCAGTCAGCTTCTAGTTCAATTCTATTTTTTTACAGCTCCAAATATATGCTTATCTGCTGATTCTGTCCCAATGAAAATAAAATTTTAATTAATGTTACCATGCCTGTCAAACTGAGGTTCTCTTGCTCTGAGAAAACTAAAGAGTTATATCTCTTTCACTCATCTACACTACTGTGATAAAAACAAAACAAAAAACAGTATGTATTCTAGTGCCATTTCAATACATTTTACAGGAGAAATAATTCCCTTCACATCAATGTGAAGAATGCCCACTTTACTTAAATTAATGTAACTTTTTTGCTTGAATGTCATTTTAATTTTGAAGTGCTTGCTTAATTGGTATTTAAAAAAAAAAAAAAAAAAACCCTATTATTGAAGTATAATATGATGCATGCATTGTTCTGCATGTCTGACTGGAGGAGTAGCATAGACCAGCAGTCAAATGAGTTAAGCACTTCTTATTTTTTAAAAAATCTGATCATTTAAAAATATCCTACATATGTACTATCTTTTATGAATATTACTTTAAAATCTTCTGACAAAGTCATAAAATGTTATTCTTATATGCTATTTTTCCAATATTCGTTTAGTTAGCTATTAATAAATACTAATAAAATTCCAAGTATCTGTATACAAATTTAGTGAGTAACTGTTGTTTAAATAAAGATGAAGCAGCATAAGGCTAGGAATTTATAGAAGCTCGAACGATGTTTTGAAAGCCAGGTTTTCAAATTGAAACCTGAAAGAAGAATCACAAAAACTCAGTTTGTATTAATATCAGTCAGTATAGAGGCATATAAAATGTTTTCTGTATTTTTTCAATGATTTACATTGTAAGTCAAAACTCTATTACTATACTAAGGGCCTTTGTCTGTGAGTGAAATATTTAAGACTAATGATTGACAATATACTTGTCAAAAACAAGCAGGCCACATGGCTTTGCCTAAAAGACCAGATACCATGACAACTCCTGGTTAGTGAAAGTTGAAGAAATATTTTGTAGTTTTGCATTTGCTAGAGCTGCTGGACTGTAACGGATATGTATTAATTGGAAGTAGATGTGACAGCTTGCAGCAGTTACTAAGATAGGAAAGAAACCATCAGCACCTGTCAAGGCTAAGGACTGAAAAAAGATGAATCAAATGCTATGATGTGTGACTTCAAACACAGTGTCGCTTTTGTGTACTCACCATTTGTAAAAGGTGTGAGAAATGTGGGATTTTGTTAATATATAAATATTTTCATCAATGTCTTAAAGATATGAAAAAGAATCATCGCCTGTCAAGTTAAAAAAGGGTAAATTATAAATTCAAAAGAACACATAAAACATTGACAGTTCTAATCATGTACCATCACAGTGATTTCACACAGCAAGATTCACGGGTGCATGAAAAATATGCCAAACAGGGATTGGCAGTCTTAGTAAACAATCAGCAGTACCTTCATTTATTGATTTTTTGACAGATTAAATGTGATTAGACAGATTTATGTAACAAAGTCCTCCTAAATTAAAATCATGTTTTCATGCCCTTCAATGATATAAAATTGATTTTATCAATGAAGTTTATTTTTCAATATGATAAAATATTTAAGATACTGTTTCTAATCTTTTGACTTTGTATGTTCTACAGATGTATTTCATGACTTACTAAAAATTTGGTTCAGGAGACTTGTATCTAGAGAAAAACACATGAATATTTTTTTATGCATTTGATTGTTGATTTAACTGATTTTTTTCCCCTGATAAAGTAATGATTTTCTATTTGACCTGAAGCACACTACTGAAAATCTCAATATCACTGAGAATGGTTAAAAAAAAAAAAAGTAGGAAAGGGACTGTTGAGACAGAGTTGCACTTCTGAAATATATTCCTAAAACTTTTTTAATGTTATTAACTTCAGGTTATTATTAACATGTAAGTATTAACCTTTAGTAAGTGAAGAGCAACTAAAAACAACACAAAATTTTATAAAAATTTTAGTTTACTTGGAAATTATGATCTGTGTGAAGAAAAAAGATAATGTTAAACAACTTAGTTTTAACATTCTTTATTGTTGTGTCTTTTTAGTTTACCACATTGTAGACTATTATGGCCCTGACAAAAGAGCAATTGTTACTTTAGTATGGAGCACTGGATAAAAAAAGTGGGCTTACATTCAATGGTCATGTTTCTATTAAAAATAAATATAAAATCAAACAAACCAATAATACATATATTTAATAAGCCAGAATTTACTTGGCATAAAAATAACAATACTCATTCAGACCATGTATTCAATGTCTAAAAATAGATGTAATGCTTATGCATTCTCATATCTAGGCATATTGTAAGAAATTATTCCAAACTGCCTTTTTAAATATTAAGCTATTTTAATAAGACAGTTTGTTATTAGAAAACATGTTTACATTTTTATGATTTTTGTAGATTTTAAAGGATCAGTAATGATTTACTGTCTTTAAAAAAAAAATTTTTTTCTTTAAAGGTTGCATATTTCCCCTCCCCCTCCTGTACATCAGACCAACTTTAGCATATGACATACAACATTGTAACATTCAGCTTGTCAGTATGTGAGGCCAGACAGCCCTTCCTCTCTATTTGGTTTTTGGAATCCATTATATGATGGGGAATGTGTCACATGTAGATGGAAGGATGACAAAGAAAATTTAACCCGTGGATCTAAATATAAATATTCCTCCCAAATTGTTTCCTTTAAAATCTTGTTCCTTAATTTGAAGTATTCTCAAATAAGACTACCAACAAATACAAAAGAGAACTTTTTTTCTACTTTTATTTATTTTTTTTTTTTATGGTACTACTAAAGGAACAATCTGAAAGGGTGATTGCTCTTCCTTCTGTCAGTTAATAGATTTACATGTTAAAAGCACTTAAGTTGTTCACCAAAAAGGAAAATAGAAATAAAAATGTGAGATTAAGGGATAGGGTATATTAAATCAAGATAGCAGAAATTTTACTAACTAGTTAACAAGCCCTGGTAGCTCAATGGTTAAGCAGCTTGGCTGCTAACCAAAAGGTCAGCAGTTCAAAATCACTATCCACTTTCTCAGGAGAGAAGAATTGGCATACTGCTTCCATAAAGATTTCAGCTTTGTAAACTATGGGGCTGTTGTACTCTGTCTTATAGAATCACTATGAGTCAGATTCGACTCAAAGGAGGGCACATAGTAACAGTTAACAAGTTCTTAATGATCAGAAATGGAAAGCTTAAGTGTGAACATGTATGTGAATAGCATTCCCTTGATTTTCAGACTGGGCAGGATAAGATGTTAATTTGGGTTTGAGATTTTGCTACTCTTCACCTTTTAAGGCCAGAAGAAAGATTAGAACTTCATTCTGTCCTTTAGCCCGGTCATAGAACTAATTATACACACAAACACTCACACAAATGAATGCTCGTAAAAATGGTGAAATCTGAATAAACTCAATGTACTATGTCAATACCAATTTTCTGGTTGTGATGTTGTACTATAGTTATGCAACATGTTACAACTGGGAGAAGCTAGGAGAAAGGTACATGGGATTTCTTTAAATTATTTTAAAAATTGCATGTTAATCTTCAATCATCACAAAAGTTTAAAAATAAAGATAAAATTAAAACATTGCAAATATATTCAAAGTTAGTTAATGTATTGCCAATGTTTTCAATCAACAAACGAACAAACCTGTTTCCATCAAGTCCATTCCAATTCACAATATCTCAGATCATCAATAGACTTATGTTAAAATAAAAAAAGAAAATGATATCCTTCAGAAGCAAGAAAAAGACACTAAATGGAAACCTGGCTATAAAGGAAGGATCAAATAATACTACAGCTGTATAACTATTTTTATTGTTGTTTAAGTTAGATGCCCTCAAGTTGCTTCTGACTCATAGCAACACTGTGTACAACAGAATGAACCACTGCACAGTCCTGCACCATCCTCACAATCATTGCTATATCTGAGCCCATTGTTGCAGCTAATGTGTCAATACACCTCATTCAAGGTCTTCCTCTTTTTCAGTAACCCTCTAATTGTCAAGCATAATATCCTTCTCCAAGGACTGGTCCCTCCTGATAGCATCCAAAGTATGTGAGATGAAGTCCTTCCTTCCAAAGTACCTTCTGGCTATACTTCTTCCAAGATAGGTTTGTTCATTCTTTTGGCAGTACACAGTATATTCAATATTCTTTGCCAACACCATAAATCAAAGGCATAAATTCTTCTTCAGTCTTCCTTTTTCATTGTCCAGCTTTCATATATATATGAGGCAATTGAAAATACCATGGTTTGGGTCAGGCATACCTTACTCTTGAAAGTGACATCTTTGTTTTCAAAACTTTCGGTGGGGGAAGGGTTATTTATTTATTTATTTATCTTAATTTATTTTAAGATTTTGTTCTACATTCAGCATTGCATGTACATTTAGCTTCACTCTGCATTTACCACGTCCCACCCTAATCCAATCTCCTCCCTTCCTTTCCCGGTGACCCTCCCCCCATGTCCCTTATAATTCTGCACTCCTGTTTGTCCTGCCTTTCCTCCATATGAATGTTGCCCCTCTGGTGCCCTGTGGTCAATTGCTCCAAGGGATGCAGTTCCATAGAGTATGTGGGTGCATAGGAGCTCTGGTAGCATAGTGCCTAAGGCACTTGACTGCCAACCAGAAGGCTGGCGGTTCAAACCCACCAGCCACTCCTTGGGAGGAAGATTGGACAATCTACTTCCGTAGTGACACTGCCTCAGAAACCCAAGGAGGGGTCACTGTGAGTCTGTCCGACTCGATGGCACATAACAACAACAACATGTGCGTGCTTCACCCTGGGATGAGTGGTCTTCAGGTACATCTTGTTCACTATTGGGCTGAGAGCCAGTCTTTGGGAGTGAGCTTTATTCCAAGCCCAGAATGTATTCCAGGACCATGGTATTGGCAGTCTTACCAGACTCCATCTGACCAGGAATTCTGGTCATTACTGAGTTTTTGGATTTTTTTTTCTTCACTCTTCTTCGCTTCCAACAATAGGAGACCATTAGCTGCATCTTAGATGGCCGCTTGACAGCTTTTAAGATCCCAGTCACTACTCACCAATGTAGGATGAGGAACAAGGCTTTTAATGCATTTTGTTGTGTCAATGGAGTCTGGTGTCCCCCAGTACTATGGTCCTGAGATGGTAGATCCATTGGATCTGTCTCCCACAGTGTCTGTGAGGGATTACTCTATGTCTGTCTTCTGTTGTTTCTGTAAAGATTGCAGATATTTTGTATCATTGGTATCTGTGCAAGATTAGCCTCCACTAAATCTATCCTTGGTCTAGAGTATATCCCTGTTCACTGACCCCCTCTGATCCTCTCAAGTGTGTATGTGTGTGTGTGTGTGTGTGTGTGTGTTTGGAGCAGATTTGCCCAGGCAATGTGTTTGACGTTTTGACTACGACTTACATGGAAGTTGGTTGATGATCCAAATAAAATGAAGTCCTTGACAACTCTAATATTTTCTCTGTCATAATGTTGTTATTGGTCCAGTTGTCAGGATGGTTGTACATCTCTTTAAGCTGAGGTGTAATCCATATTGAAGGCTATAGTCTTTGATTTTCATGAACAAGTTCTTCAAATCTTCTTCACTATTAGGAAGCAAGGTTGTTTCATCTGCATATTGCAGGTTGTTAATGAGTCTTTCTACAATCTTGATGCTGTGTTTTTCATATAGGCCTAGTTTTCGGAAGATTTACTCAGCATAGAGACTGAATAAGTATGGTGAAAGCGTACAACACTAATACGTATTTTTCGTGATTTAAAAACATGTTGTGTACCTTTGTTCTTTTCAAATGATTGTCTCTTAGTCTATGTGCATGTTCCATTAGCACAATTAATTGCTCCAAATATCTCATTCTTCACAATATTATCCATAATTTACTATCCACACAGTCAAATGCTTTTGCATAGTCAATAAAACACAAGTAAACAAACATCTTTCTGGTAGTCTTTGCTTTTAACCAAGGTCCATCTGACATCAGCAATATGACTTCCCTGGTTCACATCCCCTTCTGAATCGAGCTTCAATTTCTAGCAGTTCCCTGTTGATATACTGCTGTAACCATATTTGAATGATCTTTAGCAAAAATTTACTTGCATGTGATATTAATAACATTGTTCAATAATATCCACATTCTGTTAAATCACTTTTTGGGGGAATGAGCTCAGATAAGAATCTCTTCCAGTGGCATAGTGCCTAAGGCATTTGACTGCTAACCAGAAGGCTAGCAATTCAAATCCACCAGCCACTCCTAGGAAGGAAGTTTGGGCAATCTACATCCGTAATGATACCACCTCACAAACCCAAGGAAGGGTCTCTATTAGTTGGATCCAACTCGATGGCAGTGAGTTTGTTTTTGGATTTTGGTTTCCAACCAGTTGGCCATGTAGTTGTCTTCCAAACTTGTTATCATTAAGATGAGTGAGCACTTCCAGCATTACATCTGATTTTTGTAATATCTCAGTAGTTATTCCTCAATTCCTGGAAACTTCCTTTTTTATAATGCCTTTAGTGTAGCTTGGAATTCTTACTTTAATACCATTGGTTATTTATCATATACTACCTCCTGAAATGGTTATACATCAACCAGTTATTTATTTATTTTTATTTATTTATTTCACAGTGACTCTGTGTATTCCTTCCATCTTCTCTGAATGCTTCCTGCATAGTTAAATATTTTTTCCTACAGAAGCATTCAGTGCTGCATCTCAAGTCTGAAATTTTTTCTTCATTTCTTTCAGCTGGAGAAATGCCAAGGCTAGTGTTCTTATTCAGGTCTTTGCACATTTTGTTTTAATATTTTGTTTTGTTTTCACATGCTGCCCTTTGAAATATTATGCTTAAATCTTTTACTTCATCATTTTTTCCAGTCACTTAAGCTACTCTGTATTTGGGAGCAAGTTTCTCGGTCTCTTCTGTCATCCAGTTTTGTCCTTTCTCTCTTTCCTGTGCCTTAAATTATCATTTTCCTTCTTCATGTATGAATATTTGATGCCACCCCACAACTTGTCGGGTCTTCAGCCATCAGTGTTCAATGCATCAGATCTGTTACTGAGATGGTTTCTGAATTCAGGTGGGATATACTCAAGGTCATACTTTTGCTCTTGTGGATTTGTTATAATTTTCTTCAGCTTCTGCTTCAACTGCATATGGACAATTGATGTGCTCTTCTGCAGGTAGTCCCTGGCCTTGCCCTGACTTATGATATTGAGCTTTCTCATTCATTTTTTTCCACTGATGTGGTGGATTTGATTCCCATGTATTCCATCCAGTGAGGTTCACATGTGTAGATATCATTTACGTTGTAGGAAAAAAAATATTTGCAATTAATTAGTTGTTGGTCTTGCAAAATTTTATCATGCAATCAGCTACACTGTTTCTATCATCAAGGCCATATTTTTCAACTTGTAATCCTTCATTTCCAACTTTCATATTCCAATTACCTATAATTATCAACACATCTTGGTTGAATATTTTATCAATTTCACATTGCAGAGGTCAGTAAAAATCTTCAATTTTTTGCTTTAATGGTTGGTGTGTAAATTTAAATAATAGTCATATTGTCTGGTCTTCTTTGTGGGTGTATAGATATTATCCTATAGGTGTTGTACTTTAGGACAGATCTTGAAATGTTCTTTCTGACGATGAATGGAAAGAAATTCCTCTTCAATTTGTCATTCCTGGCAGAGTAGACCATATGGTTGTCTGATTCAAAATAGCCAATTCCAGTTTCATTTCAGCTCACCAAAGTCTAAGACATCGATCTTTTTTGTGTTCCATTCCATTTTTGTGGACCCCAATTTTCCTAGATTCATATATCCTACTTTCCATGTTCCAATTATTAAGGAATGTTTGTAGATATTTCTTCTCATTGTGAGTCATGTTCTATTAGCAAATGAAGGTCCCAAAATCTTTACTCCATTCATGTCATTAATGTCTACTCTTAGGTGGCAGCTCTTCCTCATTTATATCTTGAGTGCCTTCAAACCTGAAGGGTTCATCTCCAGCAATATATCAGACAATGTTCCTCTCATACTCATAGGGTTTTCACTGGCCAATTTTTTTAAAAAGTAAATTGCCAAGTTTTTCTTCCTAGTTTTAGTTTGGAAACTCTGTACCAGGAGAAAATTTGGAATTGCTGTCAACATGTTTTTCAAAATTAAACTTTGAAAGCGTATTGTTTTATATCACATAAAATAAACCTGTCCACCACATGTCACCCTCTGGTGTTTGAAATATCAGTGGTATACTTTCCAGCATCACAGCAAAACTCAAGTGACCACAGTAAGATAAACTGAAAGGTGAGTGGTGGTGTATAAATATGAGAATAAATATAAAAGACTAAATTTTCTTTGTTTTCATAATTTATCTTAAACACTGACTATGTGAAGCAGGCATAATCACAGTAATATTTATCAAGCATTAGTCAGATGAAAATATTCTTTTAAAATTTCTTGGAGGATTTATATTAAACTTAGAACAGTTATAACTTATGAGCTATGAGGCTGTTCTCAGGTCCTTGCTGATGAAATCTGACTTTATTTTAATTCATTCTATCATTCCTGCAGAAGTTCCATCTGGAATTTCCAGAAAAAATAAATATTGTGATCTAGATTTGGACATGCCATAATTTTATTTGGTTGGTTGGTTGTTTTGTTGTTGTTTCATTTAAAACCATCATTTTTGTTTTAGCTTAGAGGGATAAAATAATTAACTCCTGTCTTATATGTGACTTAACTCCACATGTCTGTTAGAATATCTTTAGGGACTTGAGGAAAAAAAAAAATTCTTAAAGAAATTATATTTTTCTTTTATATATGCCCTTCAAACTCAATGATGTAGTAAGAGTTTATTCAACAATTAAAGAGATTCATTTTTTTTTTCTTAATTAAAGACAGGTTAAATTACTGACGCAATGCATCAGTAATTCATATCAGGAGAAACTTTGGAATTGCTGTCAACATGTTTTTGAAAATTAAACTTCGAAAGCATATTGTTTTATATCACATAAAATAAATCTTTCTTAGAATTAAGTGTAGGAAAATATCAGGAAAAATAGTTTGTTCTAACTACATACAAAAAATGCTTGTATTAATTGGATGCTCTTTTCTAATTAAACCTGAAAAGACTACTGAAATATGTTTAATGATAATTAACCTAAATCATTGACATACAATTATAGAGAACTAATTATCACTTTCTCTGGAAGCCACAGATATTAATTAAAGAATACAGGAAAAAGGCATAGGCTAACAAATGTCTTTAATAGGATTTAAAATGTTTTGTTGACTTAAAATTATTATTATTATTATTTTAAATTTAACAGTATCCTGCTAAAATGAACTCATAATTAGTGTGTCAAATAGCAGCTTCTCAGTCCACACCTTCCAAGCACTCAAAGGAAGTCCTCTAACAGACAATTTATAATCATCAGTATTCATTTATATCAATAAATATATTCTTATTTTATCAGAGATATGTTCATGGTTTTATAAAACTTGGAGTATTCAGTCTAATAGATGCTCAATTAATATGTATTCAGTGGAGTGATTCATTTATTAATGTGAGATCATTAGTTTCTTACAATTTTATTCCTTTTTTTCATTACTAAAGTTCATTAAAGAAAGAAGCAATTGACAGAGAGAGCAGAGCTACCAGATGTTGAGGTGGTCAATTGCAAAGACAAACTGAAAGTAACAATCAGGCCTTTATTCACTTTCTGAGATAGTATAAGGCATGAAGATAACAGGAAAGGGCACAAGCTTCCCTGATGTTCCATTTTCCCTCATAGTATAGCACATGGTGAGAGTCAAATGTATCAGCACAGATGGGGGAAAAGGTTGTCTCACTTGGATGGACCCTGAACAAAAATATCCTGCTGTTTTATAGAAATTAGGAGAGCAGAAAGTTAGAAGTCAAGGAGTGAAAAAGTACAATGTACTGTATTTTTACGCAAATGATGCGAGAATTATACCTTTTTGCATACTACACAATCTCCTGTGCATTATTTTCATAAGTGCATATATGAATATGTTTTTAACATTTTGCTGCCCCTCCCTTTTTTAAAAATGTTCCAACAGATTTAATGTTAAATCACCTTCATCTTGGTGCCGGTTGACCTGGAAGTTCGGTTCCTAGCAACAGACTCTCACAGCCTACCTTCAGGTTTCTAAGGCAGCCCTTCTCCTGGCAGGATGCCTTCCTTGCTCTGCACACCACTGTTTCCAATGCAGGAAAAAAATAACTTTTTATAACCCACAAACAGTCCTTGCTAGGGTAACCAGACCAAGCCCAGGCGGTGAGGAGATCTGCACATTTTGGGCTGTGAAGCCACTCAGGTAGGTGAGTCCCGAGTGCTGCAGCTGCGTGCATTCTGCCTAACCTTCAGACTGGCCGGCCGCCATGCTTGAGCTATTCAGATCTCCCACACATGAGGATACTGCAGGATGGGTATAAGAGCCACAGCTGCAGAGGAGGAATCCTCCCTTGCTAGGAGGAAATGGGATCTTTGGGCTGGTGTAGCATGCACCTGCATTTGCATTGTCTTGCTGCCTAGCTTTATGAAGGCCTGCATTGTTGGACTTGGATGTCCACTGTCAATGGCCCCTGCCCACTGTGGGACCAGCTGGTGGTTGAACTGTGGCAACCCCGCACATAGCCCTCTGCCTGGCTTCTGTGGAACATACTGGGCCCATATCAGCTATAAGGAATTCCATCACTCTCAGGTCCAGGAGAAAACTGCCCCAGGCCAAATGCATGGTTTCAATTGTTTATTTTCTGATTATCCAGGTACTACCATACCAAACTTGATCCATGACTTCTTGACCATTGCTTATAGCTTCAGTATGCAAATATGATCAAAAGTTACATTTTCAGATTCAAATGAGGATGAGTGAACCTTAAATTCACTTCCAGAAATGTTGTGAGACATGTGCTATGTATGCATGTGTGCACTGTGCCTGAACTTTATTACTTAACATCATTTCCCCATTTTATTTGTGTATGTATTATTTGTATGGGCATACTTTTAGAGAGAGAGAAAAAAAAAAAGAGAGACAGTACTGTGTATGGAGACAAGTATCTTCAAGGACCCCCAGTAAGGAGATCTCAACAGAGGAGTCTAAATAATGTCTCAACAGAGACCTAGCAACCAGCCCTGATCCATAAGATGGCCTCTGAATGGAGAGGATCATGCTAGTAATTCAGATACGTGTAAGAGCGTCACTGGCCAGGGTTGGAGTATTGGGGTTGGGAGAAGGAGTAACTGACCTGAATCTTTGACTTCAACTACCCCTGGAGACTTTAATGCAGTATTCCCCCAGAGGGGCTCCCAGGTAAATCCTATCTAATTGCCTAATGTTCGGCCTTAAAGATCACATAAGATTTTTGCCTATAGCTATATTGCTCAAAGTTATCTCTTAATTTTTCAAGGCCTTAGTGAGAAGCATGGGCTATTCTCTCATGGACCTGAATGGGTTAAACTTTGAAAGACTATGATAATAATTGAACTATTAATCTGAGGAAACAGCAGATCAGACTCATGGTCAAAATTACTCCAAATAGGATAATCAATCTGCCTGGAGGATTGAATACAGCCTGAGACCTAATCAATGCCAAGCCAAAAACGGTATCCCATAGACTGGGGTTAGCATTAGAAAGCCAGGAAGTCTTTTTCCTAAGGTGTACAATGGACTATTCTACTTAGTCAGTTTCAATGATCTAGGTGCAACACCTGGTGTTAATACTTGCACAGATCTGTCCTTCGTTGAACAGCAAGAAGGTGAGAGCTATGAAAATATTTATGTGTTTACTTGGTATGTGCTTGGTATGTGCCCTCGAGGCCGACTGGACTCATAGAGACCCCTCCTTGGGTTTCCGAGGCGGTATCACTACGGAAGTAGGATTGCCCAACCTTCCTTCCGAGGAGTGGCTGGTGGGTTTGAACCACCAGCCGTCTGTTAGCAGGCAAGTGTCTTAGGCACTATGCTACCAGAGCTCCTATATATATATATATATATAAATAGGATATATAGCCACTCCTCTGGGATATTCAGTAGGAAATAGTTTAATATGAAAATTTATCTCTAAATACAATAAAATAAAATGTTTTTGTTATTTTGTTTTCTTGCCTATCAGTTGTAAAATATATGAACAATGCTGGTAGTATAATGTTGATTTATGATATAATTCAGGGAAATATTCCATTCTCAAGATTAATCCCAAAAATCAAAATTGCTGAAAATTTATGAGAAAGGATTTAATAAAAAACTTAGGCAATTTCTTATCATTCCTTCTCTGTTATTTTCCTGGCATTTACTTTTTCTCAAATATACATTGCTTTCCTTTGAAATGGACATGTCTAAGGTATGAAGATGTGCGTAAATATCAAAAAGTATGAATTCATTCAGAAAATATAGTGAAGTAATAAAGATGACTTGAAAGGTATTTTCAAACAGCTGGTGCAGATGCCTAGGGATGATCTGATTCCTGGAACCTGGTTGAGATAATAACAAATCCATTCTAAAGGGCATTTCTTATTTATAAATATCTGTTCTGTAATACTCTAAAGGATTTAACTTAAAACTATTGTCATGTTTCCAATATGAATGCACACAAATAAAATTTTTATTTTATCAAATACTTATTCTTAAAATGATATGAAATTGGAACTATTTATATGATCACACAAGCATAAACAGAAACACATGCATGTACCTGACCATAAAATGCAAAAATATTATTTGATGGTTAACACTTAAACCAAAGTGACCCCACAGGATAGCATTTCCTCAAAGTTTCCAAGGCTGTAAATCTTTTTGGTAGCATATGGCCTCTTTTCTATCACGTGGAGAAGCTGTTGGGTTCCAACCACTGACGTTTTGGTTAGCAGCCCAATGTTTTAACCACTGTACCACCAAATGCCTTGGTTAACACTTAGGAATAAAAAAATATGTTGTTGTTGTTGTTATTTGCCATCGAGTCGGCCCCGACTCATAGCGACCCCTCCTTGGGTTTCCGAGGCAGTATCACTACGGAAGTAGGATTGCCCAACCTTCCTTCCGAGGAGTGGCTGGTGGGTTTGAACCGCCAGCCTTCTGGTTAGCAGTCAAGTGCCTTAGGCACTATGCTACCAGAGCTCTAAAATTATCAACATATAATGTATGAATATTTTTAACATAGAATAAATTATCAAATTTGAAAATTTTGACAAAGTAGATATAAATACATCTTAATCAATATAGTATCTTCAAGGTATAAAGGAGCTCTGGTGGCTAGTGTGTAAGACATTTGGCTGCTAACCAGAAGGTCAGCGGTTCAAATCCACCAGCTGAACCACAGGAGGAAGATGAAGCAACCTACTTCTGTAAAGATTTACAGCCTTGAAAACCCAGTGGGGGTTAATATGAGTCAGAATCAACTCAATGGTAGTGGGTTTATTCAAGGTATTAAAAAAAAAGTTTGCCAATTATTTTACTGATATAATTTTTGTCAAATATTTTTATTATTCAATCTGTCTTTAATATTACAATGGAGGGCTTACAAGTGGCATTGTTTTCAGAAAACTAAGGGAATTTATATCAAGTTAAAATGTAAAGATTTTCTTACTATTTCCACTATATCTTTTCATGCTGATGAAAATCATGTAATTGGATTTGTTCACTCCAGTATTGTGGCTGATTTGTGGATAGCTTTGCTCCTGAAGACCCAGGACATTGCATTGCCAGAGGCAAAAAAAAAAGCAATAGCAATGGTAATTGGGATCCTGTGGATTTTATATCACACTTGAGTCCATACAACTGAAAATACAAAATCATTCGATATACTTAAAAGTTAGAACACTTTATTTCAAGGATAGGATACTACAACAATTGTTTTTTTCTCATATCATCTTTTATTGCTTTGTAAAAATCAAAGTTAGAAAAGATCTTAAGGTGTTAAATGCCAAGTCATTCATGTTTATATAACTGTCAATTTAATTTAAAAGATTAACTTTGAAGCATGTATATATATGGTCAAACTTTTGCTAATAAAATTAGCCTGTTGCAGTTGGTTAAGACTTCTCTGAGAGAAGTAATCACATACTTCCTCTCTGAAATACAAATGAATTATTTCTCCCTGCATTTGGAATGTTGGAATGCAATAAATACCAAGAGAATCTAAAGAAGATTTATGATAACAGGTGGTAAATATTTAATTTAATGCCATTATGCTGATGAGAAGTACAGCTATGATGATAAGAGCTCCCCAATATGTGTTTTTCAATGCAATCTTCCTCTTGGGAAGCCAAAGAAATAATCAAGAAGCACACTTAATTATTGCCCAAGGGGGTGCATGATGAAAGATTAAGTGCATGCTATCAAAATGAGAGAGAAATTAGAATATAGAAGAAGAAATAATAATTTGTGCAATTGTGTGGAGTGTTTAGAGAGCTGAAGAATGAGATGAAAAGGGAAGATATGGATGGGATATGATAATATTTAAGATGTAATTATTCCACTGTGTGAATTATAATAAATTAGAGATAACATTGTGAAGAATGGAATTTTAGAACACTTAATTGTACTCAAGAGGAACAAGTACAAAGACCGAGAGGCAATCCTTCAAATAGAATAAGGGGTTGCTGCATGGTTTAAAATGAGGAAAAGTCTTTTTCACTTCACTTATTCAATCTTTAGACTGAGCAACAAAACCAAAAAGTTGAACTATATGAAGAAGATACCAGCATTAGGACTGGAGGAAGACTGTTTAACAACCTGAGATATGCAGATGACACAATCTTGCTTGCTAACAGTGAAGAAGACTTCAAGTACTTGCTGATGAAGATCAAAGACTATCATCCTGGGGAGGCGGGGCAAGATGGCGGACTAGGCAGAAGGATTGCACAGACCCTCTTCAACAAAGAAAAGGGAAACCAATTAACACAGACAGAGAA